>NC_057810.1:168580404-168589516 GCF_018294505.1 Triticum aestivum
GTGTACAATTTGTAGTATCGTGAAATACCAGCAAACAAAAAAGAATTAAATGAAAAATAAAGCCAAATTAAAAACACAAAATTAAAGCAAAAATTAAAAGAAAAACACCCAAACATTTAGTACCGGTTGATGTTACCAACCGGTACTAATGCCCTCCATGCAAACGGGCCTGGCTCGTGCCACGTGGTGGCACTTTAGCGCCGGTTCGTGACGAACCGGTACTAAAGGCCGAGGACCTATAGTCCCCACTCTTTAGTGCCGGTTGGCGAACCGGCACTAAAGCCCGTTACGAACCGGCACTAAAGACCGATTCTGCACTAGTATTTATCATCATTACCCAGTCTCTGTCAATGCATACGTGCGGACGCTGGAAAGGTTAATGATATTCTTTTCAAATATGTACGGATTCGTATTAGCTTTCTAATACGTGTGAGTTCTTGTCTAAGCTATGTACGTACATGTTACTCCCCCAGTCCTAAAATAAATGTTGAGGGAGTATTAGCTAATAATGCATGTAGGATAAATTCGAAATCACATATAACTAAGGCTATCTTGGATAGCAAAGTATTTCCTAATTATTCTTATAATATCACGTTTTATGCAGGCATACAAACAATGGAATTTAGTGGCATGGGTATTACCCTTAAAAACAAAGAAAATGAAACAAAAGCATAAAGAATAAAATAAAAAAAGTTTTCTAAGGAAGAATTGTGGCATTAGTATTTCCCTTCCAAAAGAAAGAGAAAAAAAAGAATAAGACAAAATTTGCACACAACTTACATAGAAAATGCACTTTTTATACTACACAAGAATAAGCATAACATAGTGGAGTTTTGAAATAATGAAGTTCCATAAGAAGGAAATAATTTAGTGGTATTGGTATTACCCTTAAAAAAGAAAAATAAAAAGAAAATAATGAAGTTTTTCTAATGAAGAATGAATTTCTGGCAATGGTATTACCCTTTTAGAAGAAAAAATATACTAAAGTTTACACAGAAATTGCACTTTTTTATAATATGCAACAATATGTATATAATGGTGGAACTTCAAAAAATGAATCTTCCTAAGAAGAAATTAATTTAATGGCATTAGCATTATCTATAAAAAAGGAATTGACACAAAAAAAATCAAGAAATGGAATTTTATAAAAAAAAAATGAATTTTTGTGGCATTAGTATTTCCCTTCCAAAAGTAAGGGAAATAATTTAAAAAGACAAAATTTGCCCACAACTTACACAAAAATTGCACTTTTTATAATATGGAAGAATAAGCATAACATAGTGAAATTTCATAATGAATGATGTTCCCTAAGAAGGAAAGAATTTAGTGGGATTGGTATTACCCTTAAAGAACAAAGAAAGCGGAAAAGACACACAATAATGAAGTTTTAAAAGGATGAATGAATTTGTGGCATTGGTATTACCCTTTCACAAGAAACAAATAAAAAATATCAAAATTTACACATGATTTACACTGAAATTGTGCCTTTTATAATATACAATAATAAGCATATAATAGTGGAATTTCCAAAAATAAATTTTCCTAATAAGGAATGAATTTAGTGGCATTAGTATTATCTATCAAAAAAGAAAATAAAACAAAAAAAAAACAAAACAAAAAATAGATTTTCCGAAGGAAGAATGAATTAGTGGCATTGGTATTGCCCTTTTAGAAGAAAGAAAAATGAAAGAAGCACACAATGAAAAAAATTGCATAAACTTTACACAAAAATTATGCTTTTCTATAGTATGTGCAAGAGTGAGCATATAATGGTGGTAATTCAAGAAAAAAAAGATGTTTCTTAAGAACGAATGATATAATGACATTAGTATCAACCTCAGAGACGAAAGGAAATGAAATAAAACTGTAACATATTAAAAAATAATGAAGTTTTTCATTTAAGAATAAAAGAAAAATAAGCTTAAAAAATTTGCACACAACTTTGCACATATTTAGTATGTAAGAAATAAACTCTAATATAATTTATGCTATGTTATATAGTATTTGCGTGTACACATTTTACACTAACCCAGGATCCCAAAAATACCCATAGTAACCGACTAAGAAAAGAAAAAAGAGAAGAAGAAGAAAAAGGCATACAAACAGAAGAAAAATAGGAGCATCATGGGCCTATAAGAACAGGAAATGGGATTCAGCTTAATTAGGATTTGACTGACCCAAAACAGTGGCCAGTTGAAAATAGAGCCCAAAACAAGACAACATACACAACAGGGAAAAAAACAAGTAGCACGAATTCTGAAGCAGAAACCAATGGCTCAAAAATTGACTGATCAAAATTCATTTTTCAGGCGACTTACATGTAGCTAAAGTGCCATTACTATTATTATATATATCAAAGGAGGCAAGCTAAAACGCACGTCAAACAGTCGCCCCTTCCATGAAAAACGAAGAGTCAATTACACCACTGGTGCTAAAACTTGGCGTGAAAAATCACTTTAGTGCTAAAACTTACGGCATACATTGAACTAGTGCTATAACTTGGCTTTGACGTGCATATACGGTGCAAATCGCATTTGTATACAGACACAATGCTGACTAGACGTGCCATGTGACATGGGACTCACTGTTAGCCATTAAATGGTATAGATAGGGCTTGTGGCCTGTTATTTTGTGAAATCCCATCGAAATTATTTTTTTCACAAAAAGGCCACTGCCACATGTCGGTCCCATCTGTCAGCGAGCAAATATGTGCAAAAATGGTGGCTGATGGATTTTGAACTCGTGATCTGCAGCATGGGTGCCCATCTGCCTAACTAATGGACCAAAAACCGTTTTTCGTACTAAACGGATACACATTCTATATATTCGGTACACCTTAAGCAGGATCGACACCCTACTGACCATTTTGCACTGTTATTTGTTATAAAAATTATAAATTATACGCAAATTATAATTGTGCATTATAAACAAAATAAACTGCAAAATAAAAATGAACACTTTTATAATACATAACTATTTTATTAAAGGCATGCAAATTTAAATATATGTTATCATTTATTTAAATATATAGAAAAACAAAAAATACTTTGATATTTTTATTGAATATGAAAATTATTACGTGCATAATTTTATAATTTACAATTTAACCATATGGATAATTTTTAAAATAATACATGAATATTTTTATAATGTAATATTATTATGTGTGTGTCTATATATATATATTATTTATAATATAAGATTATAATTTACATATATTTCATAAATTTCTGAAGAAAAAGGGTGGGGTGGTGGCTACGCGCACCTGATGACTACATGTCACTGGTTTGAATCCTAGGCAACGATTTTTACATTATATGAATATATGTTTCTTAAAACATGCACACTTTTATAGACTACATGGGTGTTTCATTAAAACTGTGAAGATTTATAAACTTATATAAGCATTTATTAAAATATATAGAAAATTTATTAAAGCATGAACAGTTTTATATACTACATTAATATTTTGGTAAAACTCTGAAGATTTGTTTCTAAAAAAACTGTGAACATTTTAAACTTATGTAAGCATTTATTAAAATATATAGATTTAAAAAAAATCTTAAGGCATGACACATGATTATGATTTACATATTAGTAAACAAGATTAGAATTTACATATAGTTTAGTTGTTAAAAATATAACACTGCAAAATGGTTTAGGGTCTCCAGCTAGCTTAAGTGTGCCTCGATATATAAAGTACATTTGCAAATATAACAGAAAACTGTTCTGGGTGCATTTGTTAGGCATGAGCGCCTCCACCTTGCAGATCAGGGGTTCATATCCTGTTGCCCACAATTTTTTTTTGAAAAATATAGTTCTGAGGGGTTTTCCATAAAATAACAGGACACACGCCCTATATATGCCACGTGGCGCGCCTAGTCAGCTCCGTATCCATCTACAAATGCAATTTGCACCGTATATGCATGCCAAAAATAAGTTGTAGCACCAGTTCAATGTATGTCGCAAGTTTTGGCACTAAAGTGATTTTTCAGGCCAAGTTTTAGCACCTCTGGTGTAATTGACTCAAAAACGAACCACCAAAAGTTGACGCGCATGCATGGAGCAGCTAGGTGATGGTGATAGGCCAGCCATGCATGCATGCATCCTCCTGCTGGAGCTCCAAGCCTGAACGCACGGGCAAACAAGAGCGTTCGTTGCCTCGTCTGTGACACGCAGCTGATCTCCAATCTGCAGCTGCTCAACACCCATCTCGTGCAGACAATGCAAATATTAATTTGGCTTTTGTGCGTGTGGACTTGCACAACAAGCAGCGCTCCTGCTCACCTCCCCAAAACGCGCACACAGAGTCACAAGAGACAGAGTACACGGTACACTCGACACCACCATTCTCCTCTACCAAACCCAGCCAGCTGAAGAAGAAGAAGAAGAAGCTAGCCAGCCGATCTCTTTCTCTTCTCCCCGTCGTACGTTGCGCGGGTCGACTTCACCCAGCTAGCCCGCGCGCGGCGGCCTGCGCGCGCGCGATTGCTGGATCGCTCGGTCGAGATGGGGCGGCTGGGGAAGTTCGAGATAAAGCGGATCGACGACGCGACCAGCAGGCAGGTGTGCTACTCCAAGCGGCGGTCGGGGATCATGAAGAAGGCGCGGGAGCTCGCCGTGCTCTGCGACGCCCAGGTCGCCGTCATCGTGCTCTCCTCCTCCGGCAAGCACCACCACTTCTGCAGCGACGGCGCCGAGTAGGTACACAACCAACTGCTTGGTTAACATCACCACCTACTCCCTCCGTTCCGAATTACTTGTTTTGGATTTGTCTAGATACAGATGTATCTAGACTTATTTTAGTGATAGATACATCCGTATCTAGACAAATTTAAGACAAGTAATTCGGAACGGAGGGAGTAGTTGCTTGCTTGATCACCTCTCTGAGTCTGAGGCAGCTTCGTATTGTTCCTCTTCATCCGATGCTACTTGCAGCATCAAGGGGGTCTTCGACCGCTACCAGCAGGCCACCGGGACCAGCCTGTGGACCGAGCAGTATGAGGTTGGTTGCTGCTTCTCTATCTTGACTCCATCCCATCCTTTTCTTTAGCTGTAACACTTACTCCGTTCTTCGATTTGGCTGATTTTTCTCGGTTTAAAATCATCGCAGAATATGCAGCGCACCCTGAGCCAGCTCAAGGACATCAACCGGAACCTGCGCACCGAGATCAGGTCAATCACTTTCCTTCTTAATTTATTTCTGAACCATTCTTGATTCTTTCATGGGGAATCTCCAGCAAGCTGGCTAGACGGGTTTGATGTCGAGATCGACTTGAATTAACATGCTGCTTGTTCGTATATGGATCGCAGGCAAAGGATGGGTGAGGATCTGGACGCGCTGGAGTTCCAGGAGCTGCGCGGGCTCGAGCAAAATGTCGGCGCCGCTCTCGAGGTGGTTCGCCAGAGGAAGGTACAAACCCGATCGTGCTCATTAACTGATTCAGGCCTCGACAACTCTTTGGTGTATCTATATTCGAGTTCTCCATCTCTGACAATAGAGACTTAAGAAGTGATTGATTGATTTATAGTTCTGAAGAATTCGTTGGGGTTTTCTTGTTTAATTTCATCTCATGTACATGCATGTATTGCTTCCTGCTTTAACAACATAACAGCTTAGCTAATCTTCTGCTTTCTGTTATTTTTTCGTTTTCATCAAGCAGTATCATGTGATCACCAGGCAGACTGAAACCTACAAGAAGAAGGTGAGAACTTTTCTAAACAGTTCTTCTCTATGGATTGGACTAGTTTATTTCAGGAATTGCCCAATTTTGTGTACATAGCCGTTTTGGTGCCAGAAAAGTAGATCTTTATTCCCCCAATTCGTTTACCTTGCCTTGTGTCAGCAGACACTTGTTACAGTTTCTTTGTTTGGTTAGTTGAACTTAGTTCTCCATGTCACTGTTCAAAAACCATGTTTTCACCAGATCTTTGTATTGTGTCGTCATTTGGTCACATTGTATATAGTCTGTGTAGATATGTATGAACATTAACTGCACTTCATGAGCTGCATCATGCATGCATGGAGAACAGGATGAGTTTTTCCCGAAAATTTCATTCTGAACGCATCTTTTTGCTTGAAAGGTTTCTCAATGACAATGCAGTTAGACAAGCAACAAAAGAGCATGTCAACACGTGTGTATTTGGCATTTGTGCCATTTGCAAGAGTGTAGCAAGTCTATTTATATGTAGAATCTGGCTTTTGTCATTCGGTGCCTCCTGGTGTACAATCTGACTCCGAAGCTTGTTGCATTCGTGTACTAATAATACATGATTTTGCTCTTGAAATCCATATGTGCAGGTGAAGCACTCCGAGGAGGTGTACAAGAAACTGAAGCAGGAGCTGGTGAGCTCTCTCGCTCCCTAGCTATCTCTATAGCAACGATCATGCATGAATCCGAGCTGACGATCATGTGTACCATGTATGCAGAGCATGCGCGAGGACCCGGCGTTCGGGTTCATGGACAACCCGGTGATGGGCGGGTGGGACGGCGTGGCGGCGGTGGAGATGGGCGGCGACGGCTCGGAGGCGGACATGTACGCCTTCCACGCGGTGTCCAGCCAGCTCGATCTGCACGGCATGGCCTACGGCAGCTCCCACTGCCCGCTCTTCGGTTAATCGGTCATGCCAGTCGCTCCTGGCTTATATATCAAGTGATCGATCAAGTAATAACTACTACAACAAAAGAAAAATCTCTGTGTGAGTTACATGTGTGTTTCGAGTTTTGGTTTGAAAATTTTGGAGATTGTAGAAACATGTTGTGTGAACATTGAAAAAAATTCAGTCCAGATTTTTCTGGAACACTGAAATTTGGTTTTTGAATGTTGGGAGCATGTGAGCATTTATGGTACGGTGTGGGAATATGCAAGACAGGCACAGATTAGCAATTTTATGGAGTAGTCAGTCAGACGTGCATGCATGCTCTTGGTCGTGGTAGCGTCGCACGGTCAAATCGAAACTTGCTCTTGCCATGCCTGCTCTTCCCCTTCCTTCGTTTGGTTGGTGCGACAACATCAACACGGAGGCCAAGGCAGCAATGCAAGTCCATTGTCGACACATTACAACTCGTTGTCTCTCTCTCTCTCTCTCTCTCTCTCTCTCTCTCTCTTGCAATTTCCATGCTATCTGTCTAGGTCTATAGCTTGCACAATCTGTGATGTGTTCGTACAAATATAGCGTGTCGTCTTGTGCTTGTGTTTTTCGTGAGAGAGGACGTACGGTATCGTCTTGTTGAGCTCTAGCCCTCGGCAGGTCCGTGGACCGGAAGTAGAAAAGACTCCGGTGCTTGCTTCTCTATTTTGCATCGCCGGCATTACCATAAGATGAGCATGCACCACCAGCTCCATTTCTGTGGTAGCCATCAAAGGAGGCAACCAAAGGAGGCATGTCAAACAGTTGCCTCTTCCGTGAAAGACCACGAAACCCCAAAAGTTGGCACGTATACCATGCTAGCTGATGGGCCAGCCATGCATGCATCCAGCTGCCAGAGCTTGAACCAACGGCGGCATCTCCTGTGCAGGAGCCCGGCCGCATGCATGCTTGAACCAACGGAGTATCTGGTAGTACTACGTAGAAGCCGTGTGAGCCGGTCTGTACTACTAGCCATCAAGGGAGGCAAGCAAGCAAGAGCGTAGGTCAAACATTTGCCTCTTATATGAAAATGAAAAACCTCTGAAAAGTTGACATGCAGCTGGTCTGGCTCTGGTCCATAGCCTGCATTAGCTGTTCAAGCAGCCTTGCAACATCACCCGTGCCGCGGCCAGCATCGCGTATTTGTCTTTCTGCACGGACTTGCAGTGTATATCTGCGTCTGTCGTGCATGCATGCATGGTCTACTCTCTCTTGCAGTTTCCACGATGGTCGTTCTTGTAACAGTTGCCTGTCAATTTCTAACCAATAATGATGTCGTTCAGGGTTACAAAATAAACTACGTAGTGCTGGTGTTAAGACGGCTGTACAAATGTGCACTTAGCTTATGTCTAAAACCATCGTATTATTCCATGTGATAGCATGGGCACTTTTAGGAAAAAGTAGAAGCTGCTGGGGAGTCTGTACAAGCAATAAAGCTTTCTTAATTTTGCCCAATTTGTTGCCATAGCTAGCCCGTCCTGTGTGCTCCATCTTCATTAACTCTCACCACCACCTGAACAGAGAACATTCATCCTGTAGGCGTGGTATAAATGAAGTAGAGTGTACTGGTAGAGCAAATGATAAACCTTTAATAAATGAAGTACTACAAGCTGCATGCGAAGCATGGGTACAAACAAATGCACATTAAATGAACGGCGCGCGAGTTGCCTAGGACCGTTGCAAGTTCACCCTCACAGCACGACGAGGTGACGCTCACAAACTCTGTCATTCAAATGGGGCTCAAGGCCGCCAGGTCTCTCCCTCTCCATTCAGCTCGTGCATCTCGTGTTGCAACGAGAGGAGTGGGTTGCGACGTGTGACACCGCATTACCTTATCCGTGACACGTCGATCGGATCGGCAAGGGAAGGGAAGGCTACACCTACGACTACGAGACCAGCAGGCAGGCAGAGAGATGGCTACCATGCTGGACGGCCACTCGGTCTCGATCCGTCGGGTTGTTCGTTCGGTCACGAGGAGCGTCCAATCAGTCTCGCTCCATCAGGTCGTCTCGCCCGGTTTCCTAGTAAAATCGAACACCAGAGGCCACCATGTTCCGTCTACAGGCTGGTCGCAGCACTCAACCAGCAAGCGCTCCACTAGTTGTCAAGTCATCAAGTGACTTGCTGATCCACCCTAGCCGGAGATTCAAAGCCATCCATGCTACCGCTCTCGTGCAGCAACACACACCTGCAAGAGAGGAGACCAACCAACACGCACGCCCGTTTTTTTCTTTTGTCTTTTCACACTTTTTTTTTTGAAAAGAAAGGGGTTACCCCCGCCCCAACTTTTATTAAAGCCAAGGCAACCACGATAGGACCAGACTGTTAAACAGCTCTCAACGACAACCACAGTAGCTGCCACAGAACACACGCGCAAGGGTTTAAACTACTGCCCTATTACATCTCTCACAGAGAGTGTTTCCAGAAAGGTAGGTAGAGGACGACTGGAGGAGCGGTACAAGAACAATATGATAATACCCC
>NC_057810.1:169652046-169666992 GCF_018294505.1 Triticum aestivum
ACTATATATACTGCGCGGTAGGGTTTCTCAACTGACCACATCCTCTATCCGCTATTTCCCCACCGCCGCCGCCGCTCTTGCCGTGTGGCCAGTCACCGCGGCCGCATGCCGCCGTGCCCCTCGCCGGGGCTTCTCTCTGCCGCGGATCTGTGGCCCGCTTGGCGCTGCTCCAGCCCGTCCAGCTCGTCGGCCACCTGCTCCAGCATGCCGCTCGTCTCCTCCGTGTTCTTCCTTTCAAGGTAGGGCACAACCTTCCCCCCTCATGCATTCACCCTGATCTATGGAGGGGTGTTGATATGTGCCTTCCTTCTCCCCTAGGTCATGATGCCTCGGTCCAAGCACTCAGCTCGCAAGCAAGTCACCGGAGGGCCGGCTCGTCCGTCTCTTCGTGGTGGCTCCGATGACTCCCAGGAGGAAGATCGCCCTCGGAAATGTGCCGCTCGTCCTCCCAGCTCGTCCAGTGATTCCTCCTCCGAGGGGTCGGACTTTGAGGATGAGCTTGAGGAGGTGGATCCGTCCCCGATGGTTGGTGTTTGCGTCGCTGCACCCAAGCGGGCACTCGTCGTCCAACCTTCACCCTCCTCCTCCTCCGGTGCAACTCCACGGCGATGCTCGCCACATCTCAATTGAGCCTCCACTGCCACTCGGCCGTCATGTTAAGCGTTTCAGCGATGTGCCAAAAACTTCATATCTTAAATTGCGTCATGATGTAGATCAATTTACTGTTGTTAGGGATTCTCAGGATAGTCGCTTTCGCACAAATGTCCAAGTCGACATCTTCACCACGATTGTCATCCCTAAGGGCTTGTCACTTCATGTTTGCATTTATCTTGAGCACATTCGCACTCATCCGGAGAAATATCTGGGAGCCATTGAGCTCATTGAGTCGTCCAATCTAGCTGCTCCATTCGCCTTTCAACATGATTTTAACCACGTTGCCATCCATCAGTTTTATGCCACATGTTACTTTGCTCCTGATAAGTCACATGGATGACTTCCGACACTGCACTCACAGCATCTTATGCTTAGTTTGTCACTGCCCTTGGATTTCCCGACACTGGGTTCAAAATCCACAAGGATGACCCCAACCATAAGCCCAAGGGCATTGCGGTCTGTGCGAATCTCCTTAGACCTATATCAACTTTGTCTGCCATTGAAAAACAAAAGGGTCTAAACCAAGTCTCCATTTGGCGCTTTCCATTCAACATCATTTATCAGTGTATCGTCCGCACCATCTATCCCAAGATGGGTGACAAGGGCTCCTGCAGCAACTACTGCATTGATCTCATGCATCGCCTCTTCACATCTCCTAAAGGGAAGATCAATGTTCCACACTTTCTATGGCATGAGATCCGCCTTGCTAGCTTCTAGCACAAGAGGGCTTTTCCTCATGCACCTTTTATTCAGGCTTTTATTGAAAGTGTAGCTCCCTTTCCTATTGCCCGCACTCATGTACATGGGCGATGGGTCATTCCCGCTCACATGGCGGCTGATCATGTTCCTCCTCCTCCCGCTACTGCTAGTCGCACCGCCGCTAGTGTTCCTTCTCATGCTACCCATCCTCCTTCCAGTGCTGCCCCCTTTGGGCGCATTGCTCGTTTTCTTGGGAAGGCTCACTCAGCCATGATGAAGATGTTCACCTACCATTGCTCCCAACACCACGATGTGGTCACTCGCATGGTCACTTCCAAGAACGCTCTAAAGGCTCGTCTGAGAGACTCAGGAGTGTATGATGTGAGTGACAATGAGCGTCTTCCTGCAGACCCCCCTTCTGACTTTGGTTTTCCCTCTGGTCCTGAGTGGGTTGATTTCTTCGACGAGGCTGGTGGCAGTGGTGTTCATGATGATGATGATGAGGATGATCTCTAATGCTATTATGTTTTCCCCCCAGTTCTCTATTTTTTTGGATACTTGATGCCAAAGGGGGAGTAGGCTCCATATGCATGTTATTCTAGCTCATTATGTAATCAAACTTATTGTTATGGTTGTGTTTTAGCTTGTACTGAACCTATGTTATGAGTTTGTTGAATCTGAGATTTGGTGAATCTACATGTGATGAATCTATATGAAGTTTAAACTCTTGATTATCGTGTGTATGAGATTTGGTTATACTAGAGGCATCATTTTGAGGGGGAGCCCTCATCATTTTGTTTTAGTAGTATCTATGGTATCACTTTGAGGGGGAGCTCGCTCGCTACTCATTCTTATTATGGTTATTGAGCTCCACAACAAATACTTCCGATTACTATTATGAGTATGCATATGAGTTGTCATCAACTACCAAAAAGGGGGAGATTGAAAGTGCAATCATGCCCTTAATCATATTTTGATGTTGATGACAACACATATGCTCGGGACTAATCATGTTTATCAAGTATATCTCAGGATTATGTTTCAAAGACCGTGTGCATGGATCATGACTAGGGACAAAAAGCATATAACTCAAGAATGGAGATACAATATGTTGACTTCATTTATGGTTTGTTCTTGAGTATAGGGATCCCGCACTATTAAGAGGGGATCGATGGATCTAGTGAAAAACTTGCTCAAAAGCTACTATTTCTATACCTTGCCTTTGGACGTCCGGTGTTCTACGGATGTCCGGTCCTTCTTGATTGCCCGGACGTCCGGCCACTTCTGGACGTCCGGCGTTCCACAACAGAAGCATTTCTACGGATGTTCGAAACTCTCCGGACGTCCGACACTTTCACAACAGAAGCATTTTTACGAACGTCCGGACCCTCCGGTCGTCTGTGCTCCGGATGTCCGGCCCTGCTCGGACGTCCGTATCCTGTACACTGGGTTGTGGCTCACATTTTCACAGCGGCCGGTCGTCCGATGACTGTCGGACGTCCGGACCTATTTGTGCCTCCGGACGTCCGACGTTCTCCGGACGTCCGACCTATCCTGTACCCAAAACGGTCACTTTTACCCACCACCTATATATATACCTTTCCCTTCCACGGGATAAGGTCGACCATTCACCTTGAGCCTATCAAGAACACTCCTCACTCTCTCTCTCATTCATCCACACCAAATCCTAGATTCCCAAGTGTTCTAGGAGCATTTGAGAGAAGTTCTCCAATCAAGTGATAGATCCACTCCTTCCCCTTCTTTGCACCAAAGGAATTCGTGACTTGAGCAAGTTTTGAGCTTTTCCCCATCGTTCTTGTTACTCGTGGAGGTTGAAGACTCCTAGGCGGTAGGAGTCATTCGGAGAGGAATCGAACTTTGTGATTACCCTCAGAAAAGTTTGTGAGGGTTTGGAGACCACCCCAAGGTCTACCACTAGTGGTTGAGAAACGCCTCCGTGATGTTATCTCAAAGGGAGAATAGGGTGAGCCTTCGTGGCGTTGGTGTGCCTTCATGGTAACATCCACCTCTCTAACGGTGACTAGCTTCCCTCCAAGGAAGTGAACATCGGCATACATCCTCGTCTCCCGGAGTTGCGGTTATTCCTAACCCTAACTCTCTACTTGTGGTTACTTGTCTCTTTACACTTACGTACATTATATTGTGCTTGCCTACTTACGTGTTTGTGTTGTTTGCTTAGTACTTTATGCTCACGTGCAATTGTTAGGCTCATCTTCATATTCCACATTATTGCCTAAAATTGCCAAGTAATAATTAAAATTTGTAATTGTACCTATTCACCCCCTTCTAGGTCCATCTCGATCCTTTCAGTTGGACGGCGTTCACGCGCAACCCCGGCATGCACTGAGTACTGCCTCGGCTACAACCTCCCTCGGTGAGCTCCATCTTCCTCCTGCTCCTCTGCTTCGGCTTCGAGTAAGAAGAATGCCAGTTCACCTCCCGGCTCCTGAGCTGTTTGGGGTTCCTGGCCGTCGGATCTGGTGCCTTGATCGGATCTGGGCCGTCGGATCGACCCCTAGAGCGACCTCGTCCGTCGTATCAAAAAAAGTTACTGCTGGAATGAATAGTTACTCCCGTTTCGTGCCACCGCGCGTAAATAGCCTGCCCTGTCGGGGGCATTCTCGCCACTTTGCTTTGTCTATGGCGGTGGTGTTCGTGCTAGGGCGATGATGATTAACTATGGCTAGAATGAGTGTGCCTTTGAGCAATCAAGGCACCCATGGGTATCAAGTTGGATCCTCCCTGTTGTCTTTATAATCCTTTTTGATCCTGTGATGCCTATTGATCTGTCCTTGGATGGTCATTCTTGTTGAGTGATAACCAGGGCAGCTCCATTGTATAAACAGATTGATCTGGTGATAAGAGATGATGGGGGTAGGTTATATGATCGAGAAAAGGCGAATCTGAGACCACTATGCAATGAACCCTAGACCCTTTTTTACTTGTATATCTAAAGGTGTTGCTTATTTATGCTCCAGTGTTTATAGCCATCTTCCATAAATCTGAGCCATTGAGCGGACATTTTCTTTTGTTTTCTTTGGTTTGTTCTGAAGCTTTCCCCAATTCTATCTGTCACCACTGCATTTTGTGGATCATGCACCAGACTAAATGTAAGTGAACTTTGAAGGATGCATGTTTTGTTAGCTTTGTAACTTATTTCCTTGCTAAGTAAGCATTTGGGGTTAATTTGTTTTGTTGCCACCTTCTTTTTACATATAGTTTTGCATCAATTTGCCTTGCACTCTTCTCGACAAGCTTGTAATAGTGTTGAACTTTGTTCATTTAGGCATAGCAACTATTTGAATTATGAAAATTTGCTGCCATTTGGTTGCCACCAGAAGTTTGTCTATTGATAAAACATGGTTCAGGAAGGCATTTTGTCTTCTATGTTTTTTAATAGAATTCTGATTTGGGACAACGATGATTGACCACTGCTAATATAAGTACTTTCTTGAGCAATCAAGCAATTTGCTGATATAAAACATGGTCCAGGAAGAAGACGAAGAATACAACTGGTTTCATATGTACTTTATGCTCATTCCTTTTAATCTTCGAATGATATAGGAGATCCTGTTGGTGCTCTATTAACATGATTGTTGTGTGCAGGAAGAAGACGATGATTGTTGTGTTATCTTTTAATTTATATTTATTGTTTTAAGAATGTGATATTTCCCTTTTAGGAAGAGTTGATCTCAGCTTCTTCCAAGTATAATTTGACTAAAAAGTAAAAAGTGAGTGTCGTGTTTCTTAAATGGTCACCATATTAGTAAACTTCTGTATATTTAGTTGATTATTGTTTCACCTCCATTTATTTTTGATAGATGAGGACATGTTAGTGATGGATGTCGGGATGGTGGTGTACCCATACTTTCATGAACTTTTGTGTGATTAGTGGTTTGGAAAAGATGAATCACATGAATGATTGCTGGAACTATATTGTCTGATGCTATATTGGTGATGTGGGTGAGCTGATTTGGACCTTTTCATCTTGGTCTGTGCAGAATTTGAGCCTTTGAAGGATTTGAATGGAGCATATGTATGCATGCTATGGTTCATCTTAGGTGAGTGCGAATCTTCAGCATCTGCCTCATGTCGCTTCTAGGAAGATGCTTTTAATTGTTTTACTATCGATGATATCAATTTGGTAGCAGCCTTTGAGTAGTGGCAAGATTATGTGCATAATAATCAGCAGAAGTACCTGGTTACTTAATAATCATTCTTGATATTGAAAAGGGACAGAAATAAGCCGAGTATTGGACCTGATGAGTAGTGTTTGCCAGTTAACACATCTATGTTATTGGACCTGAATTAGCCGACTATTACATTCAGTTTAGTTTTACTTATTGCATATACATCTGATTTCAATTTAGTTTTTGTCTACGAGGACGACCACCAAAGCGACGACGGCGCCCCTCACATGGTCAAGCTCGATGGAAGAGCGCTCGCCATGGCTGCGTTCGTCTGCTCCGGTGTGGTACAGCCGAGCTTGGCCAACGACGAGGTCGTGTACCTCCGCCTGGACGGCTCCTAGCGCGGGTGAGCAAGGCAACACCCCCATCCCCATGGTCGTTTCATTTTTCAGAGGCTTCTTCTTCTTTTGTGCATGCTGATGACGCATGCTTTTCTCCATGGAGTTGACAAGATGGAGATCCCTGGCATATCTTATATTCTTCAGTTGTCAAATGCTCATTGAGCTATTCAGGTTGCTGCATCTTTTCTTCCAATTTTTCTTCATATTGATCTATGCTATGGATTATGACAAATAGAGCTGGCAATTTGTGCTTTATAACTTTTGGGTCAGGATGGTATTTATGACAATATGCATCTACTGATACTGTTTGTGTTTGCATTTTAGAATCTTAATGCTTGATATTGACTTTCCAGGGGATGTATTTCTAATTGTAGGTGAACCGGTTTACAATGCAGAGATTGCGACAAGAAATAACGAAGAACAACGTGTGTATGTGTGCCAATTACCATGGATAATGCTCAATTCGTCTGTTTCCAAATGGCCCTTCACACTATAGGAAAGTGACAATCAGTAAAAGTTAAGGTCAGACTTTGGAGAAGGTAAACATGTATTCTACATATGGTTACTTTTATGTACTTTTGGATATATGCATTTTCTTGGGTGACAAAGATGGTGTAGAGGCTCTGCCAGGATTACTTGTAATTTCTGCCACCAATTAAGCTGTTACAAAAGGAGTAACAAATGCAATATCTGTTTTGACCGAGCTGAGTTCAAAATTAACTATAAAAACAGACATTTACCGATAAGGAAATCTGATAGGTTATGTGTTGTTATCGTATAAAATAGCAACAAGACTTCACTACTGAGAGATATTTATGCCTGCATCATGATAGGTCTGCTTCTGGTTATTACAAGTTAGGTAGTATTTTGGCAGTGATCGGAAACTTCTACACGACTCATCACCATCATGTCCATGCCCCATACTTGGGTGAGTGCTCAAGGTATGAAAATAAATGCCGACTAAAATAAGCATGTCTTACAGCAACATTTCTCATGCTTTTAAATGACCATTGTGTTTCTAATTCTATAGGAAGAATTTTGTAGTTCCACTGTTGGATTCCAAGCAGGCAATTCATGATCAGCCTTGTGCAAGCCATGTATGGGGCTGATCCTGATGGCGTCGTCCACATCTTTCGCGCCTGGTCCAGCTGCACCATATCAAGGTCTCCTCCCCTGCCCCTGTTCTTCTCCTTCTCTCTCTCCCTCTCAATCCCCGATGTGTTTCGATTTGGTAGGCTTGGTTCCCTCCCTGATTGTGTGCATCATCATGGTGTTTGCTTGTTGTTCTAAAATTTCAACTGCATGACTACTATTGGGTTGGCTTCTTATAAGTTATGGGAGAGAGTGAGAGTGTGGGCTTGGTCAGGGAGATCTCTTTTATTTATTTGCTGGTACCTGATAGTTTTTCATGTTCCCTTGTGAGATCTTAGTGAAAATAATGATTTTATTTGCTGTGCGTGCGGGCGGGTGCAGAGAAGAAGAACCTCAACTCGGAGCTCTTGTTTCTTCTTAGTATATATGTACAGATTATAAATATAATAAATATATGTGTCCTTTTTTCCTCTTTCTCTCCTCTGGTTTTACCGCCGAACTGGGTGGCCTTGATGAATGATGTTGGCTTATTTTAGAGAAAATCTTTCTAAATAAATACTTGATAAATGATGTTGGTTTATTTTAGAGAGAATCTTTCTAAGTAAATATACACTGAAGAGAGGTTTCAATTTCCTAATAGTACATGTTCAAATTGTTGTTGTATGTGACCTTAGATAGAAGGATGTACACTTGTGATTATCCCTGTCCCTTTTTGTATCAGAGCTTTGTGCCAAAAAACTGCTTTGGTGCCGAGACAATTACCTTGGAACATTAATCTTGGCTGAAATTGTGCACCTTTACTAGACCAATCATGTTTGTCAGTGTTAAATAATTAGGCACATAATAAGATGAGATCATAGTGTAATCAAGTTTTGTGCCTAAAGAAAATCTTGGAGGCTAACTATGTATAGTAGGCTTATAATGTTTTCTGGGTGCCTTGTGGAATACTAAGATAAAATAAATTTAATTTCATCTTTTATATTATTTTATGTTAAAGAGGCTACATTGTATCCAGATCACTTAATATTATCCAAAGTGATTCTCTTTCATACAGACCAAATTAGTTCCTCGTTGTCCATGAGACGCACTATTTGAATAGTTTGCCTAACATGACATGTCCTTTAGCATATCCATGCGTTGCAACATGCAAGCAAATCAAATGAAGGAGTGTGGACAAAGTTATATATCAAGCAAATCGGATGAAGGCGTGTGGACAAAGTTATATATCTAACAGTCAACCATGTAGTTTATTATTATGCAGTATGAAAAATAGTGTAAACAAGTTATCTGAGACTAATACTGCTATGGCCTGCTTTTGGTTTCTATCATACCAAACCTTGCTTAGGTATTTCATGTCACATTTTATAACAAATGCGCTGATGGCATGTAGATAGGGCCATTTTTTAGATATTTTACAGGGTGATTACTGTTGTGAGTATCTACCAACACCCACTCTTTGAGTAATATCAGATATATTTCTATCCTGAGATATAGAGTAATATCAGATGTTAATCGAAAAAGAGTTATATCAGGGGTTTGACCATTGGACTTTTTTTATTCCATCCTGATTAAGTTGTCCTGTACATGTGTTAAACTTGCCTCTCTACTAATGCATAATGCAGTTTGACTTTCCACTGCTTGGCCATATCGGTTGGACCGGCACCCTCGCGCCGAGGCGCGTTGCCGATCTAGTCTATCATTAAGATCGTAAAAGCCCATGTGATATGGCCACTTGCTCGACGACGGTGTGGGAGACCAGGGAGTGCATGTAGAGAGGACTGATCAGGGCGCGTACATGTAAGAAAGGACTGATCAGGGTGCGGATGATCGTGTGTATACTTCTTTGCTCTATTCCACATCTCCGTGCAATCTCACATGCAGTGTTGCGCTGCAAACTCGCATGCACATCTTCATTTGTCTGCATGGAGGAAGAAAAGATGACGGCAGCAAAGATTTAATTAGAAATGAAACTTCAAAATGTTTTGTAGCTCAAACCGTTTGTCCAATTGAAAAACCGTTTTCACATAAAAGATTCATCGCGACGAGACCTTCGAAACTAAATCCCATGTTGGTATGTTTCGATGACTTTTTTGGGGGGCCAAAAATTATCAGACCTAGGCTAAATAAGTTATCATCTGAGTAGTACGCCAGTTACCATCCTGTTTACAAGGAAATTAGCGGGGCATAAAAATGACTCCTCCAACATTCTCTCCACATGCAAATGCAGTAGAGCATAGGAAACCTGATATCATTATAGATTCTCGCTATTTTGAAACTGTCATTTTGCTTGAAAAATCATTTTCACATAAAAAATCCATCGTGATGAGAACTTCAAAACTAGATCTCTTATTGACATGTTTTGATCACTTTTTTGCCAAAAGTTACCGCAAAGTTATTAGTTTTGTTATATGTATATTAACATGTTATTTATGTAGAAGTGACCGGAGTTGTGTTTTCAACGACTTCTTTCCACGTGATCAAATTTATCGTGGTATTTATTACTAAGTTATCAGCTCTGGATGCATACATTATCGTGTTATTTGTACAGAAGTAACTGGGGTATGTTTCAGTAACTTTTTATTCTGGTCTAAAGTTACCACATTGTTATACCTAAGTTGTCAGGTCTATGATGCGTGAGTTACCATTCTATTGACAAAAAAGTTACCGGAGGTATATTTCATCAACAACCCTCCCCCACCCCTCATCACCATCGCCAAAGTTACCAAGAATGGGATACATAAGTTATCAGGTCTGCGATGTGTGAGTTATAATGTTACTCACACAAAAAGTTACCAAGGGTATATTTCATCAACCACCCTCCCCCACCCGGTCACCAAAGTTATCAAGACTGGGGTACATTAGTTATCAGGTCTACGATGTGTGAGTTACAGTGCTATTCACATAAAAAGTTATCGGGGGTATATTTCATCACTCCTCCCTCGCAAAAAAGTACCAGGACCGGGGTGCCTAAGTTATCGGGTCTCCGATGTGTGAGTTGCCATACTATTCACAAGAAAGTTACCGGAGAGATACTTGATCACCACCCCTCCCCCCGCTAAAGTTATCAGGACCAGGGTACATAAATTATCAGGTCTGTGATGTGTGAATCATCAGGGTGTTTGTATGTAAGTTATCAGGTCCACGATGTGTTAATGACCATGTTATTCACACTACATTATTGGGGGATGTTTCAACAAAAAAACCAGGTCAAAATAATCATGGTATTTGTACGTGGGTTATCAACTTTGTTTTGCATGTATTACATGCTATTTACATAGAAAATACCGGTGGTATATTTTTGAACAACTTTTTCCCCGGGTCAAAAAAGTTGCCGTGATGTTTGTACATCAGTTACCAGCTTGGTTGTGCATATATTACCAAGTTATCTACACAGAAGATATCAGGTTTTTTAACAAAAAGAAATTCTGATAATAGTTATCGCGGTGTTTGTACATAAGTTATCAGGTCTATGGTGCGTTTATTACCATGTTATTGACACATAGGTTATCGGGCTACGTTTCATTAACTCCCCAACCTCGTGTCAAAGTTAGCAAGATGGTGATATAAGAAAGATCTGAACACTATTGAGAACAACTAATGGTGAGTGAGTTGGCTAGCTCCATGCACCTCATTCCAAGAGGTTGTGTCTTTGATCCTCCTTCTTGCACCTTTATTTTTTTCGACCCGACGATGATGAGATTGTTCAGATCTGTTGCAAAAATGAGGTGGTTCGGATTTTAGCTTGTCGATTATCATAAGTATAGTAAACTTAGCCACTCAAATTAATGTGTCTTGTCCAAACTGACAACAACCAACAAAAGTTGAGTTGGTTATAAGAGGTGCTACTGTGTGCGTTGCATTGAAAATTGCAGATTGATATGCAAGGGAAGGTGCTGCATGCATTGGAGACAGGAACTGACTCATGCGCAGGATGGTACAGTATATTCTATTATGAAAACTCTACAATGAAAAATGCAGAAGGCATGGCAGGGTGCACTGTAGCACTCGCACTGTGCCCAAGCCATCTGATGAAAGGTAGGCGCCTTAATCATGGCAGAGAAGCCGGTTGCATGCGTGCATTGCATGTGGGAAGGACCACGGGGTGTGCGGCCTTAATCATGACAGAGAAGCCGGTTGCATGTGTGCACTGCATGTGTGAAGAATCGCTGGGTGTGCATCCTTAATCATGGCAGAGAAGCCGGTTACATGTGTGCACTTTTCCGAGATTAAAATAAGGCAGCCAAAAGACAGTCTTCGAATACCTGGATAAATCGCGACCACGTGATGGGAATCGGACGAGGCACGGATCGTTCGTGCACGTCGCTAAATTTCTGCCGGCAGGAAATTAGCTTTCCCGTTTTATTATTCCTGTCCTCGGATCAAAGACCAAAGGGCCGCTCCAGTTTCTCACGACGGCGTGGTGGCGGAACAGGGGTGGCGCAGTAGGGCGGCGCAATCCAGCAGTTCGTCAAAGAATACCGCGAGGCAGGGAGGTAACTACGGTACACACATGGTTTGTACGCATGAATCGAGGATGCATCCAATGTCTCTGCGGTACCCGGTAGAAATCGGCACCACTAGTTTTTCATTTCTCGTATAGACTTTAGTCCAATGTTCACTTCATTGTACTCCTTCATTCATCTTTCTTTGTACATGAAAGTAATATTCTCACACTTTTAATAAAACTGAATAACAAAAAGTAAACGCGAGCAACCAATAAATTAAGCTACAATTTAGCCAACAATGTACTCATACTTCTGCTTGCCAGTATATCTTAGATTGGCACACGTGGTGCACGAGGAGGCTGCTGTCCAGCTGCTGTTGCGGAAGGCGGTGTAGAAGACTCTGGCGCGTCGTGTCCGCCATACGTGCGAGCAAGCCACACCCAGAACGCTGCCAGCCCGACTACGAACACTGCAACGACGAAGGTGCAACCCGCCAATACACGGCTGTCCTTGACCGAGATGCCCAGGACGATGGTCACCATCACAGAGATAACGCCAAGGCCAATGCCCCACAATCCTATGTCGAAGAGCTTCTCGAAGACGGTCACTGGCATGCGCGGCAGGAACAACTCCGCATAGGACCTGATCAAGAAGAGCAGCGACCAGTAGACGCTGGATGAGAGCAGCAGCCGCAGCCGCCATGGGACGCTGCTGAAGTAGGAAGGAGAGATCGATGTGTACGCGTACACGAGACAAGAGGTCACACCTACAGGGAGCAAAATCTGGCCGATGACAGCCAGAGTCCACCTTCTAAGACGGGATACGTGTGCCAGCTTCTCCCCGAGCGTCAGGCGCAATAAGGGCACGTCCAACTGCTTCTCCTTGAAGGCGAACACTGCGCGGACAAACTCCTAGTAGACCTCTGGGCAGCCGGTGTGGTCTAACTTGCCGGCCTTGCGCATGCGTTCCGGTTGGAACTGGAGCCCCATGATGAACTTGCCCTCTCCGGGGCAGTAGGCGTCGGGGTCATAGAACCCTTCCACCAGCCCGTCCGGCGTCAATGCCATCGGCACGAACCGCTTCGCCAGCTGCCGCACTCCCTGGTGGTGGTAGCTGCTCACCGTAATCACTTCATTATCTTCACCGTGCTCGAACCAGTAGTGCAGCGGTGTCCCGGGAAGGATGCGCACCGGGTGCCAGTGCCCATGATTGTCGCGGTAGTCGATGACCCGTTTGAGCTCCTGCTCAACGTTCTGGTAGAGCGAGCCGCCGCAGGCAACGTTGAGCACATGGGAGCCACGGCAGATGCCGAGGACCGGGATGTTGCGCTCGACGCAGCGGCGCACCAGGAGTTCGATGGAGTCTAGGTCGTAGTCCGCGCTGGTGTCGAACGGCTGGAGGTGCCTCATGAACTCGATCAGCTGCAAAGGTGACAGATCGTCGTCGCCACGGTACATGGAGTTGTCCATGTCTTCTTCACACTCGCACAGGAGCACGCCGTGGATGGGCTCCCAAGACTGCGCGCCGGACACCTGCGGCACCATGACCGGCACAGCGTCGTCCAGGTGATGCTCCCCTGCATCCATCCATGAGCCGTGCAAATATGAGTAGCCGCCTGATCCGTACAAGCTTTCTCGCAAAAATAAATAATAATCCATCAATTAGATCAACAACTCACGGCCGAACTTGTTCTTGTGGACGGCTCGGTGGGATACGACGAGCACGCGGGGGAGCGTCCGGGAGAGATCAGGGGAGGAAGACATTGTTACTGTAGCTGTTGTGATTGATCGTATATTAGATTGGTGTCGGTTTTCTTGGATTTAGGGTGAAAAAGTTGTATCTATATTCATCGAGGTATTTATAGAAGGCAATCGTGAGGAATAGCTGGATGTCGAAATTGGCGTGCTGCCCACGGCGGTAGCTACTACGCACGCATCCTCCGCCTGCCACGCGGTCAAGGTAATCAGGCAGGTAACCAAGGGCAATCCGTATTCCCTAATCACATTGGCCCAGCAGCCAAAAAAATAGCACAACACCATATTTGGGGTTAGGATTATGTCTGTGTCACATCTAGATGTGAGATATTATCTCACATCTAACATGACATTATCTTAGTTGATTTTTTTGTTTGTTGGTTTCCCTTTTTGTTGTTGTCCAGCCTAGCGTAATTTTTGTTTTTAGAGAATCACCCAGCATGACTAAAACAGAGGGCCACACAAAGCATGCTCGCATGGGCTAAGGCTTACCGCTGCCGCTGTTCCCTTGCTAATGCTGCTGGCCGTCGTACTAGTACAAACGACAGCTCGCGTCCCTTCGTGTTGTTGCTGCTAGTTGTATTACTATATTACACAGCAACAAGCGTTTTCTTTCTGTTGTTGTTGCTAGTCGTACTACAATGCTACACTACACGATAGCTCGCATCCTTCTCTTCTTACGACGGAGATAATCTCGCTAGCATATTAGTTTTCTTTCCAATAAACATGTGAGAGATGAACTCATTTTGATTTTTTTTTAAAATTTAATAAACACAAACAATTTTAGAATAATGAACAAATTTACGAATTTTGGAACATTTAATAAATCTTGTGAATTTATGAAAAAAGACAAAAAATGAAAAAAATGAGATCAACTTTGGAAAATAGAAAAATTAAAAGGAGAGAAAAACCAATAAATAAAACATGATAAAATAAAAAAAACATAAAAACATGAACAAAACAAAACAGAAAACATATCCTAGCTACTTGGGTCGGCTCATCTGCAGTTTGTTCGCTGTCGAGGGTGGACTTGCAACTGGTACAAAAAAATGTCGGACCCCCAATGGCAAGTCGAGGGTGGACTCACAATTGGGACTAAAAATGGTCAACCCCTAGTCATGTGTTCTGTTTAGACTTGCAACTGAGACAACAAAGGTTGGGCCCTAGTTGCGAGTCAAGGGTGGACTTGCAACTGGGACAAGAAAAGGTGAGCCCCAGTTGCGAGTTGGCAGTGAACTTGCGATTTAGACACAAAAAAGGTCGGGGCCCAGTTGCGAATCGAGAGTGGACTTGAAATTGGGAGTAAGAAACTCGGGCTGCAGCTGCGTGTCGAGGGTTGACGTGCAACTCAAACAAAAAGGTTGGACCCTAGTTGCGAGTTGACGGTGAACTTACAACTCGGACAAAAAAAAGTTTGGCCCCAGTTGCAAGTCGAGGGTGGACTTGCAACTCGGAAAAAATAGGTCGGGCCCGAGTTGCGATTCGAGGGTGGACTTGCAACTTGGACAAAAGAAAAGTCTCACCCTATTTGTGAGTCGAGAGTGGACCTGGAACCAGGACAAAAAAGGTTGGCCCCGAATTGAGGTTGGACTTTCAACAGGGACAAAAAAAGGTCGGACCTCAGTTGCAAGTTGAAGGGGGACTTGCAATTAGGAGGGAAAAAATGTCGGACCCCAGTTGCGAATTGACAGTGAAATTGCAACCGGAAAAAAATGTCGGGCCCAATTATGACTCGAGGGTATACTTGCAA
>NC_057810.1:169667239-169669601 GCF_018294505.1 Triticum aestivum
GCCCAGTTGCGAGTCGACAGTGAAATTGCAACCGGAAAAAAATGCTGGGCCCAGTTGCGACTCGGGGGTATACTTGCAACTTAGACAAAAAAAAGGTCGGACCCCTAGTTGCGAGTTGAGGGTGGACTTGCAACTAGGACAAAAAAAGGTCAGGTCAAAGTTACGGGTCGACGGGTGTGCAACAGGGACAAAAAAGGTCGAGCCCTAGTTGCGAGTCAAGGATGGGCTTGCAACTAGGAAAAAAGGTTGAGCCCCAGTTGCGAGTCGACGGTGGACTTGCAACTGGGACAAAAAATGTCAAGTCTCGGTTGCGAGTCAAGAACGTACTTGCAACTGGGACAAAGATGGTCGGACCCTAGTTGCGAGTCGACAGTGGACTTGCAACTGGGACAAAATGACCAGGTTCCAATTGCGAGTCGAGGGTAGACTTGTAACTTGGACAAAAAATGGTCAAGCACCAGTTGCGAGTCGAGGGGACAAATGCGAAGCCAAACATGCTTAGGCCAATAACAGGATATGCAAAAAACAAATAGCGACAAGCAAGGTAGAAGATAGAGCGCTTGGAATTGGGAAAAGTATGAGCCTAGTTGCGAGTCGAGGGTGGACTTGCACCTGGGACAACTACGAAATTACGAGCCTAGTTGCGAGTCAATGTTTGACTTCCAACTAGGATGAAAAAATTACAGGCCAGTTGCATGTCATGGGTGGACCTATAACTGGGATGCAAAATAAACCATGGGCAAAATAACAGGGGTCAAAGGTCGGTCAGTGAGAAGATGGGGATAAGCTTCATCGTCGAACCCCAAACGATAACATATATGGGCCCATGTGAAAAGAAATGCGAGAACATGATGACACAAAAAAATGAGACAAGAGGACACGTGACAAAAAATTGACGAGCAAAAAAAGATGCGCATGTTTGGTTTGTACGAACATTAAGACAAACAAATCCGACAGTTATAGACTTAGATGAGCTGAAAATTCATCTAGATTGATTTTAGCAAATCTGAAATAAAAAATCTAGCTACACGGTCAAACAAAAAATAAAACAAAAAGAGGGAATAAAAAGACACGTGGCCCTCCAAAAAAACTAAGCCTACAAATAAAAAACCAATACACAAAACATAATAACTGTCCACTAAAAAATATCATATCTAGCCTCACTGCTTTACGAGGGATAAACAAAAAACACAACACAACGACAACAAGCCTGACTCAGAAACACGTGTATCTAACAGTATATGAGTTGGGTAAAACATTGTTAACTCTCATTTAGATGAGAATTAGCAAACCAACCTGAAACGAGAGCCCAGACCACGCGGCGAAAACGGCCTAACAAAAGAAGCATCCGCGGACATGTTGACAAGTAGACACCAATCACACGACGCGGCACATAGCGCGCATGACAAAAATAACCATCGATCAGGATTAGCACAACATTCAAAGCGAACATATGACAGAGTGAAAACAAGTTCATGAATTTTAAACTAACAAATAAAGGAAAAAAGGAAAAAAGGAGAAAATAAAAATAAAAACAAAAAACCATGAATTTAGAACTAATTCACAATGGGAAACAAATAATGAAATAGAAAAAATAAAACAAAAAACAAAATAAAACCGAAACAAACAAAAATACAAATACTGAGAGTCAAATGAAAGTTTACAAAAAAGAGAAGAACTAGAGTTGAGTCGTTGCACAGACTTGTGAAAGGAAAATAGAAAAACACAGCCGACGGTGAAAAAACTAAGGCCCACTAGATGAGAGGCACGTGAGTAAGACTATAGACAAAAAATGGCCTGTCAGCCCAAATCACCAAAGAAACACGACAACGGCCCGACCTGACACTAGCAACAACCTGGACATGAGCTACGCGCGAGACGAGGCTCAACGAGCGAGCGCACCAGCCACACCATCACGTTTTGCACAAATATTAAAGACAGATGATCGAACGACTCTAGACTTAGATGTGAGATAGTTATTTCACATCTAGATGTGAAATAGCAAATCTGTTTAAAAAACTACCGCTTTTCAATATTCTTTAAAACCTACCACAAAATTGGTTTTTGATTTCAAAAGACTACCATGTTGCACTGATGGCTGTGTTGTTAATTTAAGCGCGATTATGACAACTCAGGTCCACTCATTAGGTCTGAGAGTATCTTTAGCAGATCTCGCAAGGCCCGTGCCATAAATTTTGTTTACAGGCGGCCTAATTTTATTTTATAGTAATGCGAGGCCTTCGGCGGAATAGGTCCTCTAGACTTGTCTTGCAATTTTTTTGCGGGACGAGTTTAGAGAATCCGTTCCACGCCGAAGGCCTCGTGTTGTCGAGTTTAGACAATCATCTTCATTATGACAAAT
>NC_057810.1:169670192-169720101 GCF_018294505.1 Triticum aestivum
GAGAGAGAGAGATTGGTTCGTCGTCGTGGATGAGAAACGTCCATCTCTAGCAGTGGACGACGCGGTCTTGGTAGGCGCTCCGGCATGGTGGAGGATGGTGGCGATGGATGGGGTGAAGAACGGCGGCGATGGATGGGGTGGCAGACGGAGGAGGCTGGTGTGGGGATGGTGTTCTAGCGCGGACGGTGTATGAATGGAAAAATGGAGGAAGAGGTACGGGAAGCCATGTTTTTGGGATGCGCCTGTCTGAAATATGGGAAAGTTATGAACTTAGCCACCGTTTAAAATTTGGACGTCTTGTCGGTTGGGGATAGGACGGTAATCTCACATCTCGCCAATATTTGCTCAGAGCGATTTCAGGCGAGGAGAGGGTGTTTTGGCGCCCATGGTTGACGCCCACGATGTATGAACGGGGCTGACAGGTAGGACAGTTGTGTCACGTCTGAGTGAAGTTACAAACCTGCCCCTATTGAAAATATTTGCCTACATCGATTTCGGCTGAGTCGAGTTTGTTTTGCCGTCCACCTTGTATAAATGGGGAAGAGGGAGAAACATAGGTCTTTCGGACGAGCTTGAATCAAATGTATTTTGCCGCCCATGTTTGGCGCCCACCGTGTCGGAATAGGCTCAAAGGCGGTCATGTCGCGTCTAATTGAAATTACTAACCTACCCCTATTGAGAGCAGTGGAAATCGGGCCGATGGATTGTCCCTGTAATGGGTAGACAGTAATTTTTATCTCCCAAACACTTGGCTTCGGGCAGCCGATGTGAGAGTGGACATTTTGCGGCTTCTTTCGAATTTTGGGACAATAAGCATCCACGTTTAGCCTGGCAACTAAATTCGAATCCATTTTGTATTCCTATACTAATCTTTATAAATCATTCTATGTGTTTTTATATATCTTCAAAAGCATGACAAAGATGTATTCCAGTGTCATATATGAATATGATTTACAAATGCCGATACTCAAATTCAGAAGCTAGAATCCAGTTCAAGGTGAATTCGAATATTTGGAACACTTTATGTCCAACTCAAATGTCACACGCATCATAATGTGTACTCCCATTTAGATATGTCCACAAGCGATTTATCAAGATTCAAATACCGAGTCAATCAACCAAGAATGTACATAACTAACAGACATATAAACACTTATAGAATATATGGATCAATAATATCAACTAGCATACATAAGCCAGGCCGCTGTACTTTTTTTTGCTAGAACATCATCCTTTTTTAGCGAAGCTACTACAACATCTTGCCCCTTTCCGATGCGTGCCACTTATGGTCCATCTATACTACTATTATTGCTGAATGCACATTCAGCCCGATTGACATATTTGTAGGTCTAGCACAACAATCAAAAAGGAATGTCTCCGAGTCTTATCAATTAATACAGACTTGTGCTCAAATAAAATTACAAACAAAAAAAACAATTATTACATAATCTCTAAAACAAATGGTTTGATTGATTACATGAACAAACAACACAAAGGTTATTTAACAATGGAAAGAAAATTTCACCTATGATTTACCAAGTGGGAATTTAATTTCCTTTTTTCCTTCAGGACCTTAACAATGCGGCCAGTCTCAGCTTGCTTCGTTTTGAAATCCACCAAATATTTAATGGTCGTCTTGAGTACCGCTTGTGATTGTGTTGTTTGCTTCCTCAACATGTCAACTTCATCTCTAAGTGCAGAAACAGAATCTCTTTCTACCACTAGTTTAGCCTCTAGAGCATCAGCAGTTGGCAATTCATAATGCACGATTGGGCCGGTGCCACTGCTGTAGGATGATACAACGTCCATGGGGACCTCGCTCTTTGATCTTGGGCTAAAGTTCCGATTGGACTCTGAAAAGTTGAAGTTAGCAAAACATCTCAACTGGGAGTTATAACAGCTAATCATTTAAACAAAGAAGGAGTTAAAGAGTTTCAATTGGATGCTGAAAAGTAGTTATTAACATCACTGTAACCTATTGTTGCAGCAGCAAAGCAGTTAAACAAACAAGTTTTTCAAAAGGTACCTGTTATGGCATTGCAGTTTCTCTTGGATCCTGAAAAGTTGAGTAGCCAGTAACGTGATTAGAGAAACCGGTTGCAGCAGCAAAGCAGTTAAACAAACAAGTTTTGCAAAAGGAACCTGTTGTGGCATTGGAGTTTCTCTTGGATCCTGAAAAGTTGAGTAGTCATTAACTTGATTAGAGCAACAAGTTAGAGCAGTAAACCTGTTACACAAATATATTTTTTAAAAATGTACCTGCTGTGCAATTGGACTTCCAATTGGATCCTGAAAACCTGAAGTTGGTAAGATGATTACAGCAACAAGTTACAACAGCAAACCAGGTAAACAAGGAAGTTTCTGAAAACATACCTCTTGTGCCAACGGAGTTTCAGTTGGATCCTGCAAACTTGAATGTTAGCAATCAATAAATAAAGTTTTGCAAGAGCCATAAGAAACTAACATCAAACTAGTAAAACTAACCAGTTTTGGCAACATATTTAATTACACATGAACTAGTAAAACTAACAAGTTCTTGGCAACGTATTAAAGTAATAAGTCGGTACCATTTACCAGCAACACATACATTTATAAATTTCTTTGATGTAAGAAAAATGATTCCAACACATATATAAGTTAAAAACACGGTGTCCCTCATATAAACCTAATAGTTGTCTATCTATGAACATGCAAACATTACTAGTGCTACAAGTGATAACAACAAACCATTTAAACAAACAGGGTATCAGAACGTAAATTATATGTGAATTCTGCTGCACCCTAGAAGTACATATGACCAGCTATTTACATGCTTAAGTAGCTATTTAAGTTCAGGCAAACAGGTAATTCTTTCAAACACATAGATAGGCGCAGTCTATAATAGGATTAACAAGCAATGTCATTATGTAATCAGTAGCAAACTAAATTAAGCCAAGCAATGTAATTGAACAATTTTTCAATAAGTGGCTAACTAAAATTCCGAGAAGCAGGTAACTGAACTTACGCTAGCTCTTTGTACAGGCACACTGCAACTTCTTTTTCGCTTACAAGGTTCTACGAAGGAGTCCATGGCATCAATTGCTTGGATACGCAGTCCCAATACTTCTTTCTTCCCACACTGCATTGGTAAGTCGAATGGTTAATCTGGTAAGATGGTGCGTCCTTGATATCTTATATGAGGATGTGTAGTCAGACTAGTTGTAGCCACACACATCACACTGGCTTTTACTGTATATCATATGATTACATTTGGCATATCGAGATCTAAGCAATCTACAATAGGATGAAAAGACTGGCATCCTTCACATCATTGGCGAACTCAGTTCATAGAAACAAGCAATTCAACCATTTTGTGGGTAAATCAAAAGCATCACTGGAATATTTTTCACTACCCCAATCATACACGCAAAAAGGAGCGACGCCACAATAGGGGCTGGTATGGGCGGCCGCCTCGGGTGGTTGGAAAGTGTGCACCTAGTTTGAGTCATCCAGGTTTGCCCAGGCTAGTTTTGTTTGTCACAACACACGAGCAGGCAATGTAAAAAATGAATAAAAATGTTTCAATTTGGATGGGCCAATAACGAAAGTGCAGGCAGGCCCTATAGAGGGCTCGCAGCCCAAACGAGCGCCTCCCATATCGATCGACAGCAGGAAAAATCCCAATTCGTTTGCTCCAACCTCCAGTCTGGTTCGCCCCTAACCTAGCCACCGATGGACAGACCGAGACAACACTTCCCCGCGCCCTCGTTGGAGGGCGATCGCCGGGCTTCAAGCGAACGGAAGGACAAGAAGATAAAGATCCAACCCTGGATGTAGCTTGCGTGGGAGGTAGCGGCGGCAGCACGGGCATGGAATCAAGCTTGCGCAAACGGAAAGTCGCAGCTTGCAAGAGTAGCATGCGCAACGAGCAGGTACATCACATCCTTTACTATATCTAATTCAGCTGTTCAATTTATGGCCAATAGTTAAACCTGACAGTGTTGTAAAACTACTTGTATGTAGGGAATCTATGAGAAAATGAAACCAATTTTTGCTTATTTTATAACTCCCCCAATCAATACTGAACTGACTGAATCTGATGTATCAAATCAAGTTTCCGGTGCAAACATACAAGCTCCTGTTGTTCTTGATCCTGAAGTGTCTAATGAACATATTGCTAATGAGGGATTTGATGCAAACATTTTAGATGCTCCTGGTGATGAATAGATAGTGTCTAATGAGGGATCTAATGCAAGCATTTTTCAAGCTCCCATTGAAGGATTTAGTGTCTAATGATGATCTGCTATGTTGAGAGAGACATAGAGATTTGCAGACATTGATGACAAGCAAATTATAGTACATTTTCATGGCTTGAGGAAACATCAAGGCCATCTACCTGCAAGTCCTCGTATCATGACAACGTAGCATAAATAATTTTCTAATATGTTGTTTGAAACTATTGGCGTAATTGTGCAGGATAGATATTATTGATATGCAGTTTGTGCACTGGTTATAGGTGCAATTACACTTCGATATTTTCAGCCAAAGAACGAATAATTTAAGCAGGTACAGACCATGTTAGTAGTCCTTGTACACCATGTTGCATTTTGTATTTTTTGGTGCTTGCATCATTTAGTGTTTTATAATCTGAACTACTTTGGATTTCTCAAGTTGGTTTTCAAAGTGCATGTAGCTTCACATTTCTCAAGTTATGTTGATTTTTGGAGTGCAAGTGCCTTCGTATTTTTTAAGTTAAATGTTCACCCCTGGTAACTTGAATTCGTGGATCCGCCACTGCACACAAATCAAACACGCATGCCAGTATGAACTAAATGAAATGCAGGGACTTACGCTAACTCGTTGTACAGGCTCACTACAGCTCTGCTTGCGCTTGGGGTATTCCATGTACAAGTCCATGTTACCACTTGCTTGGATGTGTAGGCCTTGTGCTCATTGCATCCCCCTCTGCATTTTTGACACGGCGAATGGTTGATCAAATAAGAGGAATCAGCCTTGCTGTTGTACCGGAGGACATATACTTACAAGGTTATACGGGTGTGCAGGATGTGTACCAGATCCCGTAGCGCTGTCCTACTTCGCTAAAAAATGGTTTTGCTTGTTTCAGATGATATCTCCAGAAGAAATAAGAGTTAAAGTCAGAGTTGCATAGACGTGTAAGCTAACAGAGCAGTGAAAGGATATCCAAACATCATGGGAAGAGTGCACAAGAGAGTGATGTGTGGATACCTAGTTCGGGTCGGCGTTTGGGCATGCTCGCCTAGCTAGAGTGAGGGTCACTTCAGAGCCGTTGAGGGTGATGAGCTGGCGTTGGCTGGCCGCGCACAGATGCAGATCTTGAGTGGCAGCGGAGCACTACGATGCAGTGGAAGAGACTGTTAGCGAAGCCCCAATGGCCTCAGGGGACGGAGGTGTGACGATGTGCTTGGTGAAGTAGCCCCGATGAGATGGGATACGGCGTCGGTGAAGCGCACCTGATGCGGTGGAAGTCGGTGTCTGTGAGGCATGTCGGTTGCGGCAGCCGACGTTGTCGGTGGACCATCCGGTGCGGTGGACGAGGGCGTAGATGAGGTAGCTCCGGTGCAGTGGTGAAGCGTCTTCGTCATCTTCGTCCGACACAAAGGTGGGGAAAGAGACAAGAGGAGGGGCGATTTGAACTTTGCTTGGGTTGGCGGCGAATTAGGGATTTGAGCAATCTGGGCGCGGAAGGGGACGGTGGAGAAGGGAGATTTTGCAGGGCTGGAATTGGGGCCGCTAGATATTTCAATCCAAAATGTGGAAGTGCGAACTTATTTTGTTGTCGTCCTTTTTTGGGGGGAGGGGGTGGGTGGCTGGGTGCTAAGCATCCGTTCGACACACGCGACCACCACGACACGACCCTGGTCTGCCTGGTGCGCCTACATTTGAGAATGCAAACGAATCTTCTTTTATTTGCAAACGAATTTGTATGTACTACCATGCCCGTGTTTTCCTTGCAAATAATTAGTCTTTCGAAATGAGATACTATAAATTAATTAATGAGGAGTTATTTGAAAAAATCGAAATGGTATCCACGCTAACGTGGATTAGAGTGTGTGTCACATAATTAGTTATTTGAATTAGAGTGTGTGTCACATAGCGATCTCCAATTCTAACGTGGATTTCACATTTCACTGTATCCACGCTACTTTTTAATACAAATTCATATGTATATGATGAACACCATGGTAGTGAGAAAACTTTTGGATGGATTCAAACATATGACCTACAAAATAGCACAACAATCGAGTCAATGTCAACTTTTCCAAACCTAGTATGGCATGAATTCGAAATAATTACCCATATGCATGGTTCTCAGTTCAAATCTTACAATGTAAACCGAATTGAAACATCAATATTAAGTCTCGTACAATCTTTGTTTTTAGCCCCCCTCGGTACACACGCTACATACTTCCTGTATCGGTCAATCTTCCTCTCCTAACCACCTTAGGAAGCTTCGGTTTTCGACACACCTTCATTCTTTCTCTCCATGTTTCGATCTTTAACTCTCTCAACTACACGACCCCCTTTTTCCACTCTGCTACCAAATGTATTTACCTCACACACCCGCCATTGCACCCTATGTCGATCTCTCTCTATCTATCTCTCTCTCTCTCTCTCTCTCTCCCTCCCTCCCACCCTCTCTCGCTAGATACATGCACTGCCTATATAGCCCCCTAACCTCTTGTGTGAATGCATGCACATTGTCTTTCTAGGTCACTCCCTCGAGATTGTCTCACTCTTTCTTCCGCACGGCGGGCCACACTCGCTCAATCTTGCTCTCTTTATCTGAGTCTTGATTAACCTCGTTTTCTTTCACACACAAATGACATATCTCCCTGTTGGGGCCTCGATCGACACACTCTATACTCTCTCATGCAGATTGTCTATCTAGGTCAGTCCATCCAAGCCGCCCCCACTCTTTCGACCTCATGGCGGGCCACACTCGCTCAATCTCTCTCTCTCCCTCCCTCCCTCCCTCTCTCTCTCTATGTCTTGATTGACCTCGCTCTTTCTCGGACACAAATGATATATCTTCATGTTTGAGCCCAATTCGACATATTCATATTGTATACTCTCTCACGCACATTGTCTATCTAGGTCACTCTCTCCAACCCGTCTCACTCTTTCGATCGCACGACGACCCACACTCGCTCAATCTCTCTCCCTTTATATATGTAACTGATTGACGTTGCTTCCTCCCACACACAAAATATATCTACATGTCTGTGACAGGATCAACTCTCAAGCTCTATCTTACAGCCCTCACCCTTCCCAAAAGCTCAATCGACAATATCTCTCCAGAGCATATATATCTTTTCAATGAATGTCGGACCACACTCACTTTGTCTCTCTATCTATATGTCTCTCGATTGACCTTACTTTCTCACGCCGTATCTTCCACACATTGAAACTACCTCTCCATCCCTCGCAAAGCCGAAGCTATTTACATTGCGAGGGGGACTCTAACCTTGGATTAATTTGTGTAGGCATTTATTCCGGTGGGTTTGGATTATATTTTCGCAACATTCGGCCCACAACTCCTCCAAACACCGTTGCAACCCCCGCACCTCCCCCAATTGATTTCCCTCTGGCTCAGTCATCGCTCTCTCGTACGTCCTTTCTCGCCTTCAACGTCGCACCATGGTATTATTGCAAAAAACTATGTTGTTCTCTTTAATTATTACAAATAAGCTACAAAACTACACACCAATAGTTTACTTGGAATAGAACAAATTTTGACCCACAAATTAAAGTGCTAAAACTACACACCGAGGGGCCCACCTGTCATGAAACAAATTTGGACCCATATACAAATTAAAAAATAAAGGACGATGATCGAACATGCGACCAGGGCCTTCAAGCCGCACGTCAATAGGCAACATACGTAGAACAACAATGTTGGTTGTACCCCCCTTTGCTCATATAATTTTTTTATATTACCATAGCCTATTTAATGGATAACATGTATTATTATTTTTAGTACATTAGTGGGACCGGCTTGTTAGCACGTACTATTCGCTGTTCCATGTGTGCTCTCTCTCCTCCCCTTCTACATTTAGACACACATGCAAACACAAAGGACTCGCGGGCGATGTTGCCGTTGACCATATCTGGATGCGTTCACAAGTTACGTCACCAGTTTCACGTACTAGTAGCACTAGTTAATGTGTATGTGCAATGCAAGTTAATTTGGAAGTATATTAAGTGCATGCGGATATTAAGTAGGATATTATTTGCATGTTATTATGTGATTAGTACTATTTTTGGCATGAAATCAACTGCGCGCTAAACGTGTTAAGCGCTTGACATTGAAGTAGTCCAGGTCGATGGATGAGAAGGAATACATGTGGCTTGATGATGTTTTATATTTAATTTGATACGGCTCTAGCAGAACATTCAATCGATCAAACCATAGATTTCATTCAGTCTAACTCCGACTTTACATTCATACGATGATCGGTCTAAAATAAACGGAAATGATAAATGTTCAGATTTTAAGCATGGCAATCCGAACATTTTTCATGGCAAATTTAGATTACATGGCGGCGGCGGGGGCGTCTTGCGGTGGGATGCGGCCCCTCTGTCGTGCTATGTGTGTCGTCGGCCACTGACCGACGGCGACGGCGGCGGCGGCGTCTTGCGCCATTGTTAGCGTACTCCTAGACGTTGGCCCTAGCTTCAAGGAAGACCACAATGTTCTGGACTTCGGTCTCCAGGAGCGAGTCAACTGGCGGGAGGAGGCGACTGGCGTTGGTGCAAGGAAGCGGTTGATAGCGGCCATCCATGCCGCTAAGGGGGGCCCTGGCACCCGCGCGGGGACAGGCGCTGGCAACAGCGCGGCAGAGACATTCGTGTGCATGGGCACCGGCATGGGCGCGCACATCAGTGCATGCGTAGGCAGGTGCAAGGGCACCGGCAGGGGCGTGCGCGTCAGTGCACGCGCAGGCGCATGCGCTGGCAGGTGGACGGGCGCGTGAAAATCGGCGGGGACCTCGTGGAACCCCGTGGCATCAAGCTCGGCGACAATGTCCTGCTCCCAGCCCATCAATGCTACGGGGATGGGCGCTGGCGCAGTCAGGGCGACGGGAGCGAGAACGGGAGCGGGGACAGGCGCGACGTCTTCCCACAAGGCCGGTTCAAGCTTGTCCCAAAGTGCCTTATGTTCTTGAGACTCCGGCTGAGTGTCTTCCTCAGGAAACCAGAAGACTAAGGGCAGATCATCGTGATGCGGCATGGCGTACGTTTAGGTCAGGCTGGTTGGAGGTAGACGACAGGAGAATCGGAGAGGAAGAGAGAAGATTATAGCGATACCGGGTAGTGCGGGGTTGATTTTAAACTGCGGCGCCGATGACATTAAAAGTGGGAGCAGTTGGGACGAAGGTGGGCGGTGGAGCCTGGTCAAAGGCTCGCCTCCCGGTGAGCCTGCGCAGCGGTTTGCTCGCAGGCCTCCCTGTCAACCAACGCAATGGTCTGCTTGCACGCCTCCCGTCGAGTCACACGCTTGCTCAGACGGCACCTGCCAATGAGAAGCGGGACTCGTGGCGGCACGTAAATGCCCACGCTTTCAATAGTAAAAGCGTTCGCCTTAACGTGACATAAGCAGCTTGTCATAAGCAGCTTGGCTCTTCATTTGTGCAACTTGTCATAAGCAGCTTGTCTCAAATTGACGAAAAAAATTACGAAGTAATATTTGTGCCATATCACGTGACCATGCTCAGTTTCATGAATTTCTGGTCACTTTTGGATTTTCTGATATTTAAAATCCAGGATTCGAAACAATATCATAACCTGCATCATGCAATAAATTTTCAAGCGATACATCTGTCCTGTTGTATTTCTTAAGAAAGGATTTGGTCAAACATTTTGCTTAGTTAGACTTTAGACAAGTTATATATGTAGAGTAAAAGGATAATCCCTCCGTACCAGTGCATTGCCTGATATATTAACTCAAGTACTAGGCACGAACAAACGGGCTCAATTCTGTGCTCATCCTGATGTAGTAGTAGTAGTAGTACTAGGCAATGCAGTTGACGGGTGACCTTGGGGAGTGGCGACCGAGGGAATTGAACCGTGCTCGGCACGGTAAGTAACGTTGTCTAGTTACTAAAGCATCCCTCCATTGTTCATCGGTAGTCATTATGGACTGGGGACATGAGGGGAATTTCCTAGGGCTGGAATTCTGGCCGCCAGATATTTCTACTCAAAATGCGGAGGCTCGACTGGTTGGGGTTGCCTAATGTGCGTACTACGCATGCCACCAGAAGGACACGAGCCCGGTTTTTTTAGGATCAACACGAGCCAAGGTCTGGCTTGTTAACCGTTGGGTCCTACCATTCGAGAATATGAAAGGAATCGTTTAAATTGCGAATGAATCTATGTGTATTACAATGCCCATATTTTCCTTGCAAATAGTAATCTCAACGTGGTAATTGATTTATGACGAGTTCTTGAATTAGAGTGAGTTTGTGATATAGTGATCTCAACGTGGATTTCACATTTCATGGTGTCCCTAGTAAGTTTTTCATTGCAAATTCAAATTTAAAAGATGAACAATATGGTGGTGAGAAAACTTTGTATGTATCAAGCATATGACCACACACACACACACACACAAACAAACACACACACACAAACACAACAACAATCCAGTAAGTATAGTGCATCTATTTTTCCAAACCATGCATGTATGACACAAATTCAAAAATACTCCTTCTGTTCCTAAATATTAGTCTTTTAGAGATTTCAACAAGTGACTACATACGGAGCAAAATGAGTGAATCTACACTCTAAAATATGTCTATATACATTCGTATGTGCCAGTCCATTTGAAATCTCTCAAAAGACTAATATTTAGGAACGAAGGGAGTAAAATGTAAGACATGGATGGTCCTCAATTCAATATTTAAAATGAACAGGAAACCAAAACATGAATATTAAGTCTAGTACTACAGTACATGCAAATGTTGTGTTTAGGCGGAGCTATGTAGATTGTCGGGGTTAACCCCTCGAACTTAGATAAAATTGTGAAGCTCTGTTTAGGATTGTTTAGATTATATTTGTCCCCACCCTCCCAAACACCGATTTGTTGTGCACCCCCTCCTCCCCGGGAGAATATCATGTGCCCCCACACCTTAGATGCTATATGCTGATACGAGTTGCTTGGAGCTTGTAGATATGAGATATAGCAGCTCACAGGATGTCTTAATCTTTTTACAGGAAACCTTAATGAGTTTGAGAATTGCACACAATTTGTACAGAAACTACTCAGATGCCCTCGGATCCCATATCCAACGACCTCAAAGCTCGTATCACCGTAGCATCTAAGATGAAGGAGGACATCATATTCTCTTGTATGTAAGAATATCATGTGCTACCACACCTTAGATGCTTTGGTGATACAAGCTCTTCGGAGCTGTTGGATTTGTGACCCAACAACTCCTTGGTGGTTTGAATGGTTTTTTGCAGAAAAGTCCCCAAAGAGTTCGGCCACTGCTTACAAGCACAAATACTGCTCAGATGCCATTGGATCTCAGATCAAATGACCTCGAAGCTCGTATCACCATAGCATCCAAGCTGTGAGAGCACCTGATCTTTTCTCGCACGGGAGAATATGAGGTGCTCCCGCACCGTAGATTCTATGGTGATACGAGTTCACAGAGATCTAACGGCCCATAGTAGGAGGTTTGAATGTTTTTGCAATTTATGGCTGAGAGAGTTTGGGAATTGCGCAGAAAGTACAAGTACTACGCATGTGCCATCTGATCACAGATCATACGGCTTAGATGCTCATATCACCGTAGCGGCTAATTAAGCTACGGGGAGCACCTAATATGAGCAATGGGGAGTCGTTGGATCCAAGATGTAGTGGCACACACGAGGCCTGAATGTTTTATTTGCAAAAACCTTTGGTGAGTTTGGAAATTGCGCATAATTACAAAGACTACTCCCAAGCCATTGGATCTCACTTCCAATGATGAAAAACTCGTATCACCATAGCATCTAAGCTGCGGGGTGGATGTGATATTCTATGCCGCTGTCATTTTTGTTCGTAAACTTGCAAAATACATGTAACTCGTGCCGTTACTTGTCTAACCGTGCAAAGTATTTGTTCAAAAAAAACCCATCCCACACTGACATAGCGGAACAACACACGGGGGTCCCACTTATCATTAACCAAATTTGGACCTAAAACTAACAAATCTGAAAGACGAAATCCGAACTGGCAACCTGGACTACAAAGCGTAAGTCGATAGCCTGAAACAACAACGGTTGTTGGCTTTGTCCCATAACTTGATTTTATACAATATTACATTGAGTAGAGTAGAGGGAGTGCCTCGTCAACACATGCATGACCATTGACTCACTTACTGGTGGGTCCTAGGTCTGCGATCTCTCTCTCCTCTCCATCGTCTAACCTTTAGACGCACGGGCACACACGAAGAGCGGCGCTGGCTTGCCGTGGTGATATTATAACTAAAAAAAAGCTTGGAAAATAGAAGAATCACCTAGAACAAGAACGTTGTGGCTGGTCGAGACAGAGCTAACCACACCTATCCTCCATGCCACGTTAGCATGATGAAGCTGTGTGTCTAGTGGGGTGTTTTCAACTGACTGGCTGGGTCCCGAGGTCGAACCATAGGTACTATGTCTGATACAGTATATTTTTACACGCACATTTTGTTGGAAATATGCCCTAGAGGCAATAATAAAATGGTTATTATTATATTTCTTTGTTCATGATAATTGTCTGTTATTCATGCTATAATTGTATTATCCGGAAATCGTAATACACGTGTGAATACATAGACCACAACGTGTCCCTAGTGAGCCTCTAGTTGACTAGCTCGTTAATCAACAGATAGTCATGGTTTCCTGACTATGGACATTGGATGTCATTGATAACGGGATCACATCATTAGGAGAATGATGTGATGGACAAGGCCCAATCCTAAGCATAGCTCAAAGATAGTAGTTCGTTTAGCTAGAGCTTTTCCAAATGTCAAGTATCATTTCCTTAGGCCATGAGATTGTGCAACTCCCGAATACCATAGGAGTGCTTTGGGTGTGCCAAACGTCACAACGTAACTGGGTGACTATAAAGGTGCACTACGGGTATCTCTGAAAGTGTCTGTTGGGTTGGCACGAATCGAGACTGGGATTTGTCACTCCATATGACGGAGAGGTATCTCTGGGCCCACTCGGTAATGCATCATCATAATGAGCTCAATGTGACCAAGTGTCTGGTCACGGGATCATGCATTACGGTATGAGTAAAGTGACTTGCCGGTAACAAGATTTAACGAGGTATTGGGATACCGACGATCGAGTCTCGGGCAAGTAACGTACCGATTGACAAAGGGAATTGTATACGAGGTTGCTTAAATCCTCGATATCATGGTTCATCCGATGAGATCATCGAGGAGCATGTGGGAGCCGACATTGGTATCAAGATCCCGCTGTTGGTTATTGACCGGAGAGGCTTCTCGGTCATGTCTGCATGTCTCCCGAACCCGTAGGGTCTACACACTTAAGGTTCGGTGACGCTAGGGTTGTAGAGATATGAGTATGCAGTAAACCGAAAGTTGTTCGGAGTCCCGGATGAGATCCCGGACGTCACAAGGAGTTCCGGAATGGTCCGGAGGTAAAGAATTATATATAGGAAGTCAGGTTTCGGCCATCGGGAAAGTTTCGAGGGTCACCGGTGTTGTACCGGGACCACCGGAAGGATCCCAGGGGTCCACTGGGTGGGGCCACCTAGCCCGGAGGGCCCCATGGGCTGAAGTGGGAGGGGAACCAGCCCCTAGTGGGCTGGTGCGCCCCGCTTGGGCCCCCCTATGCCTAGGGTTGGAAACCCTAGGGGTGGGGGGCGCCTCCACTTGCCTTGGGGGGCAAGCCACCCCCTTGGCCGCCGCCCCCCCTTGGAGATCCCATCTCCTAGGGCCGGCGCCCCCCCTAGGGGCCCTATATAAAGAGGGGGGAGGGAGGGCAGCCACACCCATGCTCTTGGCGCCTCCCTCTCCCTCTCGCAGACGCTTGGCGAAGCCCTGCCGAGATTGCTGCTGCATCCACCATCACGCCGTCGTGCTGCTGGATCTTCATCAACCTCTCCTTCCCCCTTGCTGGATCAAGAAGGAGGAGACATCTCCCTGACCGTACGTGTGTTGAACGCGGAGTTGCCGACCGTTCGGCGCTAGGATATCCGGTGATTTGGATCACGACGAGTACGACTCCCTCAACCCCGTTCCCTTGAACGCTTCCGCTCGATCTACAAGGGTATGTAGATGCACTCCTCTCTCTTGTTGCTAGATGAACTCATAGATTGATCTTGGTGAAACCGTAGGAAAAGTTTTATTTTCTGCAATGTTCCCCAACAATGGTATCAGAAGCTAGGTCTATGCGTAGTTCTCTTTGCGCGAGTAGAACACAAATTTGTTGTGGGCGTAGATGTTGTCAACTTTCTTGCCACTACTAGTCTTATTTTGCTTCAGCAGTATTGTGGGATGAAGCGGCCCGGACCGACCTTACACATACGCTTACGTGAGACAGGTTCCACCGACTGACATGCACTAGTTGCATAAGGTGGCTAGCGGGTGTCTGTCTCTCCCACTTTAGTTGGAGCGGATTCAATGAAAAGGGTCCTTATGAAGGGTAAATAGAAGTTGACAAATCACGTTGTGAATTTTACGTAGGTAAGAAAATGTTCTTGCTAGAACCCTATTGCAGCCACGTAAAACATGCAACAACAATTAGAGGACGTCTAACTTGTTTTTGCAGCATATGATTTGTGATGTGATATGGCCAAAAGTTGTGATGAATGATGAATGATATATTGTGATGTATGAGATCATGTTCTTGTAATAGGAATCACGACTTGCATGTCGATGAGTATGACAACCGACAGGTGCCATAGGAGTTATCTTAATTATTGTATGACCTGCGTGTCAATGATTTAACGCCATGTAATTACTTTACTTTATTGCTAAACCGTTAGCCATAGTAGTAGAAGTAATAGCTGGCGAGCAACTTCATGGAGACACGATGATGGAGATCATGGTGTCATGCCGGTGACGAAGATGATCATGGAGCCCCGAAGATGGAGATCAAAGGAGCTATATGATATTGGCCATATCATGTCACTGTTTAATTGCATGTGATGTTTATTATGTTTATGCATCTTGTTTACTTAGAATGACGGTAGTAAATAATATGATCCCTCATAATAATTTCAAGAAAGTGTTCACCCTAACTGTGCACCGTTGCGAAAGTTCGTCGTTTTGAAGCACCACGTGATGATCGGGTGTGATAGATTCTAACGTTCACATACAACGGGTGTAAGACAGATTTACACATGCAAAACACTTAGGTTAACTTGATGAGCCTAGCATGTACAGACATGGCCTCGGAACACAAGAGACCGAAAGGTCGAACATGAGTCGTATGGAAGATACGATCAACATGGAGATGTTCACCGATGATGACTAGTCCATCTCACGTGATGATCGGACACGGCCTAGTCGACTCGGATCATGTATCCCTTAGATGACCAGAGGGATGTCTAACCTGAGTGGGAGTTCATTAAATAATTTGATTAGATGAACTTAATTATCATGAACTTAGTCTAAAAACCTTTGCAAATATGTCTTGTAGATCAAATGGCCAACGCTCATGTCCACCTGAACTTCAACGCGTTCCTAGAGAAAACCAAGCTGAAAGATGATGGCAGCAACTATACGGACTGGGTCCGGAACCTGAGGATCGTCCTCATAGTTGCAAAGAAAGATTATGTCTTAGAAGCACCACTAGGTGAAGCTCCCATCCCAGAGAACCAAGACGTCATGAACGCTTGGCAGTCTCATGCTGATGATTACTCCCTTGTTCAGTGCGGCATGCTTTACAGCTTAGAACCGGGGCTCCAAAAGCGTTTTGAGCAACACAGCATATGAGATGTTCGAAGAGCTGAAAATGGTTTTCCAAGCTCATGCCCGGGTCAAGAGATATGAAGTCTTCGACAAGTTCTTCAGCTGTAAGATGGAGGAAAATAGTTCTATCAGTGAGCACGTACTCAAAATATCTGGGTTGCACAACCGCTTGACTCAGCTGGGAGTTAATCTCCCGGATGATGTGGTTATTGACAGAATCCTTCAGTCGCTTCCACCAAGCTACAAGAGCTTTGTGATGAACTTCAATATGTAGGGGATGGAAAAGACCATTCCTGAAGTATATTCAATGCTGAAATCAGTGGAGGTAGAGATCAAGAAAGAACATCAAGTGTTGATGGTGAATAAAACCACTAAGTTCAAGAAAGGCAAGGGTAAGAAGAACTTCAAGAAGGACGACAAGGGAGTTGCCACGCCCGATAAGCCAGTTGCCGGGAAGAAGTCAAAGAATGGACCCAAGCCTAAGACTGAGTGCTTTTATTGCAAGGGAAGTGGTCACTGGAAGCGGAACTGCCCCAAGTACTTAGCGGACAAGAAGGCCGACAACACTAAAGGTATATGTGATATACATGTAATTGATGTGTACCTTACCAGTAATCGTAGTAGCTCCTGGGTATTTGATACCAGTGCGGTTGCTCATATTTGTAACTCAAAGCAGGAACTGCAGAATAAACAGAGACTGGTGAAGGACGAGGTGACAATGCGCGTCGGGAATGGTTCCAAGGTCGATGTGATCGCCGTCGGCACACTACCTCTACATTTACCTACAGGATTAGTTTTAAACCTCAATAATTGTTATTTAGTGCCAGCTTTGAGCATGAACATTGTATCTGGATCTCGATTAATACGAGATGGCTACTCATTTAAATCTGAGAATAATGGTTGTTCTATTTATATGAGAGATATGTTTTATGTTCATGCCCCGATGGTCAATGGTTTATTCTTAATGAATCTCGAACGTGATGTTACACATATTCATAGTGTGAATACCAAAAGATGTAAAGTTGATAACGATAGTCCCACATACTTGTGGCACTGTCGCCTTGGTCACATTGGTGTCAAGCGCATGAAGAAGCTCCATGCTGATGGACTTTTAGAGTCTCTCGATTATGAATCATTTGACACATGCAAGCCATGCCTCATGGGCAAAATGACCAAGACTCCATTCTCCGGAACAATGGAGCGAGCAACCAACTTATTGGAAATCATACATACTGATGTGTGCGGTCCAATGAGTGTTGAGGCTCGTGGAGGATATCGTTATGTTCTCACTCTCACTGATGACTTGAGTAGATATGGGTATGTCTACTTGATGAAACACAAGTCTGAGATCTTTGAAAAGTTCAAGGAATTTCAGAATGAGGTAGAGAATCAATGTGACTGAAAAATAAAGTTCTTGCAATCAGATCGTGGAGGAGAATATTTAAGTCACGAATTTGGTACACACTTAAGGAAATGTGGAATCGTTTCACAACTCACGCCGCCTAGAACACCTCAGCGTAACGGTGTGTCCAAACATCGTAATCGCACTTTATTGGATACGGTGCGATCTATGATGTCTCTTACCGATTTACCGCTATCTTTTTGGGGATACGCTCTAGAGATAGCTACATTCACTTTAAATAGGGCACCGTCTAAATCCGCTGAGGCGACACTATATGAATTATGGTTTGGGAAGAAACCTAAGCTGTCGTTTCTAAAAGTTTGGGGATGTGATGCTTATGTCAAGAAACTTCAACCTGAAAAGCTCGAACCCAAGTCGGAAAATGCGTCTTCATAGGATACCCTAAGGAAACCATTGGGTATACCTTCTACCTTAGATTCGAAGGCAAGATTTTTGTTGCCAAGAACGGGTACTTTCTGGAGAAAGAGTTTATCCCGAGAGAAGTAAGTGGGAGGAAAGTGGAACTTGATGAAGTACTACCTCTTGAACCGGTAAGTAGCGCAGCTCAGGAAGATGTTCCTGTGGTGCCTGCACCGACTGGAGAGGAAATTAATGATGATGATCAAGGTACTTCGGATCAAGTTGCCACTAAACTTCGTAGGTCCACAAGGACACGTTCCACACCAGAGTGGTATGGCAACCCTGTCCTGGAAATCATGTTGTTAGACAACGGTGAACCTTCTGAAGAAGCGATGGCGGGCCCAGATTCCAACAAATGGCTTGAAGCCATGCAATCTGAGATAGAATCCATGTATGAAACAAAGTATGGACTTTGACAGACTTGCCCGATGATCGGCGAGCGATAGAAAACAAATGGATCTTTAAGAAGAAGACGGACGTGGATGGTAATGTTACCATCTATAAAGCTCGACTTGTCGCTAAGGGTTATCGGCAAGTTCAAGGGGTTGACTACGATGAGACTTTCTCTCCCGTAGCGAAGCTGAAGTCCGTCCGAATCATGTTAGCAATTGCCGCATACTATGATTATGAGATATGGCAGATGGACATCAAAACGGCATTCCTTAACGGTTATCTTAAGGAAGAACTATATATGATGCAACCGGAAGGTTTTTTCGATCCTAAGAATGCTAACAAGGTATGCAAGCTCCAGTGATCCATTTATGGGCTGGTGCAAGCATCTCGGAGTTGGAACATTCGCTTTGATGAGATGATCAAAGCGTTTGGGTTTGTGCAGACTTATGGAGAAGCCTGCGTTTACAAGAAAGTGAGTGGGAGCTCTGTAGCATTTCTCATATTATATGTAGATGACATACTTTTGATGGGAAATGATATAGAACTTTTGGACAACATTAAGGCCTACTTGAATAAGTGTTTTTCAATGAAGGACCTTGGAAAATCTGCTTACATACTAGGCATCAAGATCTATAGGGGTAGATCGAGACGCCTCATAGGTCTTTCACAAAGAACATACCTTGATAAGATATTGAAGAAGTTCAATATGGATCAGTCCAAGAACGGGTTCTTGCCTGTATTGCAAGGTGTGAGATTGAGCTCTGCTCAATGCCCGACCACGGCAGAAGATAAAGAAGAGATGAGTGTCATCCCCTATGCCTCAGCCATAGGATCTATTATGTATGCCATGCTGTGTACCAGACCTGATGTAAACCTTGCCGTAAGTTTGGTAGGAAGGTACCAAAGTAATCCCGGCAAGGAACACTAGACAATGGTCAAGAATATCCTGAAGTACCTGAAAAGGACAAAGGACATGTTTCTCATCTATGGAGGTGACGAAGAGCTCGTCGTAAAGGGTTACGTCGACGCTAGCTTCGATACAGATCTGGATGACTCGAAGTCACTAACCGGATACGTGTATATTCTGAATGGTGGGGCAGTAAGCTGGTGCAGTTGCAAGCAAAGCGTCGTGGCGGGATGTACATGTGAAGCAGAGTACATGGCAGCCTCGGAGGCAGCGCATGAAGCAATCTGGGTGAAGGAGTTCATCACCGACCTAGGAGTCATACCCAATGCATCGGGGCCAATCAAACTCTTCTGTGACAACACTGGAGCTATTGCACTTGCCAAGGAGCCCAGGTTTCACAAGAAGACCAGGCACATGAAGCGCCGCTTCAACTCCATACGTGAAAATGTTCAAGATGGAGACATAGATATTTGTAAAGTACATACGGACCTGAATGTGGCAGATCCGTTGACTAAACCTCTCCCTAGGGCAAAACATGATCAACACCAGAATTCCATGGGTGTTCGATTCATCACAATGTAACTAGATTATTGAAATCTAGTGTAAGTGGGAGACTGTTGGAAATATGCCCTAGAGGCAATAATAAAATGGTTATTATTATATTTCTTTGTTCATGATAATTGTCTGTTATTCATGCTATAATTGTATTATCCGGAAATCGTAATACACGTGTGAATACATAGACCACAACGTGTCCCTAGTGAGCCTCTAATTGACTAGCTCGTTGATCAACAGATAGTCATGGTTTCCTGACTATGGACATTGGATGTCATTGATAACGGGATCACATCATTAGGAGAATGATGTGATGGACATGACCCAATCCTAAGCATAGCTCAAAGATCGTGTAGTTCATTTAGCTAGAGCTTTTCCAAATGTCAAGTATCATTTCCTTAGACCATGAGATTGTGCAACTCCCGAATACCGTAGGAGTGCTTTGGGTGTGCCAAACATCACAACGTAACTGGGTGACTATAAAGGTGCACTACGGGTATCTCCGAAAGTGTCTGTTGGGTTGGCACGAATCGAGACTGGGATTTGTCACTCCGTATGACGGAGAGGTATCTATGGGCCCACTCGGTAATGCATCATCATAATGAGCTCAATGTGACCAAGTGTCTGGTCATGGGATCATGCATTACGGTATGAGTAAAGTGACTTGCCGGTAACGAGATTAAACGAGGTATTGGGATACCGACGATCGAGTCTCGGGCAAGTAACGTACCGATTGACAAAGGGAATTGTATACGGGGTTGCTTAAATCCTCGACATCATGGTTCATCCGATCAGATCATCGAGGAGCATATGGGAGCCGACATGGGTATCCAGATCCCGCTGTTGGTTATTGACCGGAGAGGATTCTCGGTCATGTCTGCATGTCTTCCGAACCCGTCGGGTATACACACTTAAGGTTCGGTGACGCTAGGGTTGTAGAGATATGACTATGCAGTAAACCGAAAATTGTTCGGAGTCCCGGATGAGATCCCGGACGTCACGAGGAGTTCCGGAATGGTCCGGAGGTAAAGAATTATATATAGGAAGTCAGGTTTCGGCCATCGGGAAAGTTTCGGGGGTCACCGGTGTTGTACCGGGACCACCGGAAGGATCCTGGGGGTCCACCGGGTGGGGCCACCTATCCTGGAGGGCCCCATGGGCTGAAGTGGGAGGGTAACCAGCCCCTGGCAGTCTGGTGCGCCTCCCCTTGGCCCCCCCTGCGCCTAGGGTTGGATACCCTAGGGGTGGGGGGCGCCTCCACTTGCCTTGGGGGCAAGCCACCCCCTTGGCCGCCGCCCCCCCTTGGAGATCCCATCTCCTAGGGCTGACGCCCCCCTAGGGGCCCTATATAAAGAGGGGGGGGGAGGGAGGGCAGCCGCACCCATGCTCTTGGCGCCTCCCTCTCCCTCTGCTACACCTCTCCCTCTCGCAGACGCTTGGCGAAGCCCTGCCGAGATCGCTGCTCCATCCACCACCACGCCGTTGTGCTATTGGATCTTCATCAACCTCTCCTTCCCCCTTGATGGATCAAGAAGGTGGAGACGTCTCCCTGACCGTATGTGTGTTGAACGCGGAGGTGCCGTCCGTTCGGCGCTAGGATCTCCGGTGATTTGGATCACGACGAGTACGACTCCCTCAACCCCATTCCCTTGAACGCTTGCGCTCGATCTATAACGGTATGTAGATGCACTCCTCTCTCTCATTGCTAGATGAACTCATAGATTGATCTTGGTGAAACAGTAGGAAATGTTTTATTTTATGCAACGTCCCCCAACACATTTTTCCTCCGTGCCGAGACGTGGCACACCCTACCGCGCAGTTTCTGTTGGGGAATGTAGCAGCAATTCAAAATTTTCTACGCATCACCAAGATCAATCTATGGAGAGACTAGCAACGAGAGAGAGGGGAGTGCATCTTCATACCCTTGAAGATCGCGATGCGGAAGCGTTAGAAGAACGCGGTCGGTGGAGTCGTTAACGAAGCGATTCAGATCGCGGCCGAATCCGATCTAAGCACCGAACAACGGTGCCTTCGCGTTCACCACACGTACAACCCGGGGACGTCTCCTCCTTCTTGATCCAGCAAGGGGAGAGGAGAAGTTGAGGGAAAACTCCGGCAGCATGACGACATGGTGGTGATGGAGCTCGTGGTTCTCCGGCAGGGCTTCACCAAGCACTACGGAGGGGGAGGAGGTGTTGGAGGAGGGAGAGGGCTGCGCCAGGGGAAGGTTGCGGCTGCCCTCTCTCTCCCTCACTATATATAGGGGGAAGGGAGGAGGGGGAGGCGCCCTAGGGTTCCCTAGGGGAGGGGCGGCGGCCACAGGGGAAACCCTAGATGGGTTTGGGCGCCCCACCGCCTAGGAAACTTTCCCCCCAAGCTAGGAGGGGCGGCTGCCCTAGGGGTGGCGCCCCCACCTCTCCTAGTTACGTGAAATGGGGTGGCAGGGGCGCTCATCCCCTTAGTGGGCTGATGTGCCCTCTCCCCTTGGCCCATAAGGCCCCCCAACGCTTGCCGGGGCCTCCGAAACCCCTTTCGGACACGCTGGTCATCACCTGGTACCCTCGGAACAATTCTGGACTCTAATACCCTTCGTCCAACATACCGATCTTCACCTTCGGACCATTCCGGAGCTCCTCATCACGTCCGGGATCTCATCCGAGACTCCGAACAACCTTCGGTAACCACATACTATTTCCCATAACAACTCTAGCGTCACCGAACCTTAAGTGTGTAGTCCCTACGGGTTCGGGAATCATGCAGACATGACCGAGACATTCTCCGGCCAATAACCAACAGCGGGATCTAGATACCCATGTTGGCTCCCACATGTTCCATGATGATCTCATGGGATGAACCACAATGTCTAGGATTCAAGCAATCCCGTATACAATTCCCTTTGTCAATCGGTACGTTACTTGCCCGAAATTCAATCGTCGATATCCCAATACCTCATTCAATCTCGTTATTGGCAAGTCACTTTACTCGTACTGTAATGCATGATCCCATGACTAACTACTTAGTCACGTTGAGCTCATTATGATGATGCATTACCGAGTGGGCCCAGAGATACCTCTCCGTCATACGGAGTGACAAATCCCAGTCTCGATTCGTGCCAACCCAACAAACACTTTTGGAGATACCTGTAGTGCACCTTTATAGTCACCCAGTTACATTGTGACGTTTGGTACACCCAAAGCACTCCTACGGTATCAGGGAGTTACACAATCTCATGGTCTAAGGAAATGATACTTGAGATTAGAAAAGCTTTAGCAAATGAACTACACGATCTTGTGCTATGCTTAGGATTGGGTCTTGTCCATCACATCATTCTCCTAATGATGTGATCCCGTTATCAATGACATCCAATGTCCATGGTCAGGAAACCATGACCATCTGTTAATCAATGAGCTAGTCAACTAGAGGCTCACTAGGGACATGTTGTGGTCTATGTATTCACATATGTATTGCGGTTTCCGGTCAATACAATTATAGCATGAACAATAGACAATTATCATGAACAAGGAAATACAATAATAACCATTTTATTATTGCCTCTAGGGCATATTTCCAACAATCTCCCACTTGCACTAGAGTCAATAATCTAGTTCACATCACTATGTGATTGTAATGATTCCAACACCCATGGGGTTTGATCATATCTTGCTTGTGAGAGAGGTTATTAGTCAACGGGTCTGAACCTTTCAGATCTGTGTGTGCTTTACAATCTCTACATCATCTCGTAGATGCAGGTACCACGCGCTATTTGGAACTATTCCAAATAACTATTCTACTATATGAATCCAGTTTACTACTGAGAGTTATCCAGATTAGTGTCAAAGTTTGCATCGACGTAACCCTTTACGACGAACTCTTTTACCACCTCCATAATCGAGAAAAAAATTCCTTAGTCCACTAGTTACTAAGGATAACCTTGTCCGCTGTCCTGTGATCCATTCCTGGATCACTCTTGTACCCCTTGACTGACTCATGGCAAGGCAAACTTCAGTTGCGGTACACAGCATAGCATACTGTAGAGCCTACGTCTAAGGCATAGGGGACGACCTTCGTCCTTTCTCTCTTTTCTGCCATGGTCAGGTCTTGAGTCTTACTCAATACTCATACCTTATAACACAGCCAAGAACTCCTTCTTTGCCGATCTATTTTTGAACTCCTTCAAAATCTTGTCACGGTATGTATTCATTTGAAAGTATTATTAAGCGTTTTTTATCTATCCTTATAGATCTTGATGCTCAATGTTCAAGTAGCTTATTCTAGGTTTTCCATTGAAAAACACTTTTAAAATAACCCTATATGCTTTCCAGAAGTTCTACATCATTTCCGATCAACAATATGTCAACAACATATACTCATCAGAAATTTTATAGTGCTCCCACTCACTTCTTTGGAAATACAAGTTTCTCATAAACTTTGTATAAACCCAAAATCTTTGATCATCTCATCAAAGCGTATATTCCAACTTTGAGATGCTTACTCTAGTCCTTACAAGGATTGCTGGAGCTTCGCATACTTGTTAGCATCTTTTAGGATTGACAAAACCTTCTGGTTGTATCACATACAACCTTTCCTCAAGCAAATCGTCGAGGAAACAATGTTTTGACATCCTATCTGCAAGATTTCATAAATAATGCAGTAACTGCTAATACAATTCCAGCAGACTCTTAGCATCGCTACGAGTGAGAAAGTCTCATTGTAGTCAACTCCTTGAACTTGTCGAAAAATATCTTAGTGACAAGGTGAGCTTTCTTAATGGTGACACTTACCATCATTGTCCGTCTTCCTTTTGAAATCCATTCGTACTCAACAGCCTTACGACCATCAAGTAGTTCTTCCAAAGTCCACACTTTGTTTTCATACATGGATCCTCTCTCGGATTTTATGGCCTCGAGCCATTTGTCGAAATCCAGGCCCACCATCGCTTCTCCATAGCTCGTAGGTTCATTGTTGTCTAGCAACATGACCTCCAAGACAGGATTACATACCACTCTGAAGTAGTACGCATCCTTGTCAACCTACGAGGTTTGGTAGTGACTTGATCCAAAGTTCCATGATCACTATCATCATCTTCCACTTCAATTGGTGTAGGCACCACAGGAACAACTTCCTGTGCCCTGCTACACACTAGTTGTAGTGACGGTTCAATAACCATATCAAGTCTCCACCATCCTCCCACTCAATTCTTTCGAGAGAAACTTTTCCTCGAGAAAGGACTCGTTTCTAGAAACAATCACTTTTGCTTCCGGATCTGAAATAGGAGGTATACCCAACTGTTTTGGGTGTCCTATGAAGATGTATTTATCTGCTTTGGGTTCGAGCATCAGGATGAAACTTTTTCACATAAGCGTCGCAGCCCCAAACTTTCAATAAACGACAACTTAGGTTTCTCTAAACCATAGTTCATACGGTGTCATCTCAACGGAGTTACGTGGTGCCCTACTTAAAGTGAATGCGGTTGTCTCTAATGCCTAACCCATGAACAATAGTGGTAATTCGATAAGAGACATCATGGTATGCCCCATATCCAATAGGGTGCATCTATGATGTTCGGACACACCATCACACATTGTGTTCCAGGCGGTGTTAGTTGTGAAACAATTTCCACAATGTCTTAATTGTGTACCAAACTCGCAACTCAGATATTCATCTCTATGATCATATCATAGGCATTTTATCCTCTTGTCACGAAGATCTTCAACTTCACTCTGAAATTATTTGAACCTTTCAATAATTCAGACTTGTGTTTCATCAAGTAAATATACTCAACATCTACTCAAATCATCTGTGAAGTAAGAACATAACCATATCCACTGTGTGCCTCGGCACTCATTGGACAGCACACATCAAAATGTATTAAATCCAACAAGTTGCTCTCTTGTTCCATCTTACTGAAAACGAGGCTTTTCAGTCATCTTGCCCATGTGGTATGATTTGCATGTCTCAAGTGATTTAGAATCAAGTGAGTCCAAACGATCCATCTGCATGGAGTTTCTTCATGCGCACATACCAATAGACATGGTTCACATGTCTCAAACTTTTCAAAAACGAGTGAGTCCAAAGATCCATCAACATGGAGCTTCTTCATGCGTTTTATACCAATATGACTCAAATGGCAGTGCCACAAGCAGGTGGTACTATCATTACTATGTTATATCTTTTGGCATGAACATGTGTATCACTACGATCGAGATTCAATAAACCATTCATTTTAGGTGCAAGACCATTGAAGGTATTATTCAAAAAAAACAGAGTAACCATTATTCTCCTTAAATGAATAACTGTATTGCGATAGACATAATCCAATCATGTCTATGCTCAATGCAAACACCAAATAACAATTATTTAGGTTTAACACCGATCCCAATGGTAGAGGGAGCGTGCGATGTTTGATCACATCAACCTTGGAAATACTTCCAACACATATCGTCACCTCGCCTTTAGCTAGTCTCTATTTATTCCGTAGCCATTTATTTCGAGTTACTAAGACTTAGCAACCGAACCGGTATCTATTACCATGGTGCTACTAGGAGTACTAGTAGAGTACATATTAATATAATGTATATCCAATATACTTCTGTCGACCTTGCCAGCCTTCTTATGTACCAAGTATCTAGGGTAATTCTGCTCTAGTGACTATTCCCCTTATTACAGAAGCACTTAGTCTCGGGTTTGGGTTCAACCTTGGGTTTCTTCACTAGAGCAGCAACTGATTTGCCGTTTCATGAAGTATCCCTTCTTGCCCTTGCCCTCTTTGAAACTAGTGGTTTCACTAACCATCAACAATTGATGCTCCTTCTTGATTTCTACTTTCGCAGTGTCAAACATCGTGAATATCTTAAGGATCATCATATCTATCCCTGATATGTTATAGTTCATCACGAAGCTCTAGTAGCTTGGTGACAATGACTTTGGAGAAACATCACTATCTCATCTGGAAGATTAACTCCCACTCGATTCAAGTGATTGTAGTGCCCAGACAATCTGAGCACATGCTCAACGATTGAGCTTTTCTCCCTTAGTTTGTAGGCTAAGAAACTCGTCAGAGGTCTTATACCTCTTGACATGAGCACGAGCCCGAAATCCCAATTTCAGCCCTTGGAACATCTCATATGTTCCTCGATGTTTCAAAAGAACGTCTTCGGCGCCTCAATTCTAAACCATTTAACATTACACACTGAACTATCACGTAGTCATCAAAACGTGTATGTCAGATGTTCGCAACATCCACAAACGACGCTCGAGGTTCAGCACACCAAGCAGTGCATTAAGGACATAACCTTCTGTGCAGCAATGAGGACAATCCTTAGTATACGGACCCAGTCCGCATAATTGCTACTGTCAACTTTCAACTAAATTTTCTCTAGGAACATATCTTAAACAGTAGAATTAAAGCGCAAGCTATGACATAATTTGCAAAGTCCTTTTGACTATGTTCATGATAATTAAGTTCATCTAATGAACTCCCACTCAGATAGACATCCCTCTAGTCATCTAAGTGATACATGATCCGAGTCAACTAGGCCGTGTCCGATCATCACGTGAGACAGACTAGTCATTATCGGTGAATATCTTCATGTTGATCGTATCTACTATACGACTCATGTTCAACCTTTCGATCTCTTGTGTTCCGAGGCCATGTCTGTACATGCTAGGCTTGTCAAGTCAACCTAAGTGTTTCACATGTGTAAATCTAGCTTACACCCGTTGTATGTGAATGTTAGAATCTATCACACCCGATCATCACCTGGTGCTTCGAAACAATGAACTTTCGCAATGGTGCACAGTTAGGGGGAACACTTGCTTGAAATTTTAGTGAGGGATCATCTTATTTATGCTACCGTCGTTCTAAGCAAATAAGATGTAACGATGACAAACATCATATGCAAATCATAAAGTGACATGATATGGCCATCATCATCTTGCGCCTTTGATCTCCATCTTTGAGGCGCAACATGATCACCTTCGTCACCGACATAACACCATGATCTCCATCATCATGATCTCCATCATCGTGTCTCCATGAAGTTGTCTCGCCAACTATTACTTCTACTACTATGGCTAACGGTTAGCAATAAAGTAAAGTAATTACATGGCGTTGTTCAATGACACACAGGTCATACAATAAATTAAGACAACTCCTATGGCTCCTGCCGGTTGTCATACTCATCGACATGCAAGTCGTGATTCCTATTACAAGAACATGATCAATCTCATACATCACATATCATTCATCACATTCTTTTAGCCATATCACATAACATAGCATATCCTGCAAAAACAAGTTAGACGTCCTCTAATTGTTGTTTGCATGTTTTACGTGGCTGCTATGGGTTTCTAGCAAGAACGTTTCTTACCTACGCAAAGCCACAATGGTGATATGCCAATTTCTATTTACCCTTCATAAGGACCCTTTTCATCGAATCCGATCCGACTAAAGTGGGAGAGACTGGCACCCGCTAGCCACCTTATGCAGCAAGTGCGTGTCAGTCGGTGGAACCTGTCTCACGTAAGTGTACGTGTAAGGTCGGTCCGGGCCGCTTCATCCCACAATACCGTTGAAACAAGATAGGACTAGTAACGGTAAGCATATTGAACAAAATCAACGCCCACAACAACTTGTGTTCTACTCGTGCATAGAATCTACGCAATAGACCTAGCTCATGATGCCACTGTTGGGGAACGTAGCAGAAATTCAAATTTTTTTACGCATCACCAAGATCAATCTATGGAGAGACTAGCAACGAGAGAGAGGGGAGTGCATCTTCATACCCTTGAAGATCGCGAGGTGGAAGCGTTACAAGAACGCGGTCGGTGGAGTCGTTCATGAAGCGATTCAGATCGCGGCCGAATCCGATCTAAGCACCGAACAACGGTGCCTCCGCGTTCACCACACGTACAGCCCGGGGATGTCTCCTCCTTCTTGATCCAGCAAGGGGAGAGGAGAAGTTGAGGGAAAACTCCGGCATCACGACGGCATGGTGGTGATGGAGCTCGTGGTTCTCCGGCAGGGCTTCACCAAGCACTATGGAGGAGGAGGAGGTGTTGGAGGAGGGAGAGAGCTGCGCCAGGGGAAGGTTGCGGCTGCCCTCTCTCTCCCTAAATATATATAGGGGGAAGGGAGGAGGGGGAGGCTCCCTAGGGTTCCCTAGGGGAGGGGCGGCGGCAATAGGGGAAACCCTAGATGGGTTTGGGCGCCCCCACCCCCTAGGAAACTTGCCCCCCAAGCCGGGAGGGGCGGCTGCCCTAGGGGTGGCGCCCCCACCTCTCCTGGTTACGTGAGATGGGGTGGGAGGGGCGCCCAGCCCCGTAGTGGGCTGATGTGCCCTCTCCCCTTGGCCCATAAGGCCCCCAACGCTTGCCAGGGCCTTCGAAACCCCTTTCGGACACGCTGGTCATCACCTGGTACCCTCGGAACAATTCCGGACTCCAATACCCTTCATCCATTATACCGATCTTCACCTCCGAACCATTCCGGAGCTCCTCGTCACGTCCGGGATCTCATCCGGGACTCTGAACAACCTTCGGTAACCACATACTATTTCCCATAACAACTCTAGCGTCACCGAACCTTAAGTGTGTAGACCCTACGGGTTCGGGAATCATGCAAACATGACCGAGACGTTCTCCGGACAGTAATCAACATCGGGATCTGGATACCCATGATGGCTCCCACATGTTCCACGATGATCTCATCGGATGAACCACAATGTCAAGGATTCAAGCAATCCCATATACAATTCCCTTTGTCAATCGGTACGTTACTTGCCCGAGATTCGATCGTCGGTATCCCAATACCTCGTTCAATCTCGTTACTGGCAAGTCACTTTACTCGTTCCGTAATGCATGATCCCGTGACTAACTACTTAGTCACATTGAGCTCATTATGATGCATTACCGAGCGGGCCTAGAGATACCTCTCCGTCATATGGAGTGACAAATCCCAGTCTCAATTCGTGCCAACCCAACAAACACTTTCGGAGGTACCTGTAGTGCACCTTTATAGTCACCCATTTACGTTGTGGTGTTTGGTACACCCAAAGCTCTCCTACAGTATCAGGGAGTTACACAATCTCATGGTCTAAGGAAAAGATACTTGACATTAGAAAAGCTTTAGCAAATGAACTACACGATCTTGTGCTATGCTTAGGATTGGGTCTTTTCCATAACATCATTCTCCTAATGATGTGATCCCGTTATCAATGACATCCAATGTCCATGGTCAGGAAACCATGACCATCTGTTGATCAACGAGCTAGTCAACTAGAGGCTCACTAGGGACATGTTGTGGTCTATGTATTCACACATGTATTGTGGTTTCCGGTCAATACAATTATAGCATGAACAATAGACAATTATCATGAACAAGGAAATACAATAATAACCATTTTATTATTGCCTCTAGGGCATATTTCCAACAGTTTCGTGGTCCTCCTGGGTGGTGCACACATATATTCTTCCTTGCCGAGATGTGGGACGCCCTACCACGCGTTTTCTGGGTCCTCCTCGGTCGTAGCACCGAAGCAAGTAAATGAGTCATCAAATCATGAAAGACCACCTTTCTCGCGGAGTACATCAATGAAGCACGGTGGCTAGCTAGTTGGGCTAGTGTGACCGATTAGCTAGGCCGTCGCCACATTTGTTTTTTCACCCCTTTTTTATCCCCTTGCCGACAGGTAAATTTAAATATCCACCGCGGCGTTGCTCTGGTGTTTGGGTGCGGCAGGATTATTAATTTTTTTATTGACGGGAGTAGGTGCGGCAAGATTTTTTATTTTTTGATTGACGGGAGCAGGCGCGTCAGCAATTAGTCACGATGACTCCGCCTGTAAAACCCACTGCTCCCTGATGTGATAATTTGTCGACTGGTGTTTTCCCATGGTGAAAACCAAAAGATTCCCCACTCCTCGGCTGGATCCCTCCGCCTTCCCATAGATTGCATCGCCTTTCAGCCGTTTCGTCCCATTTTCTTACTCTCCCCATTGCGTCTACCTGGTGCCATGGTGGCGCAACAGCTCATGGAGTCTGAGGTGAGGCGCCTAACACTAGAGCTCTAGGCCAAGGATGTGGAGCTCAGGGCCAAGGACGTGGAGCTATGTGAGCTCAAGGAGGAGAGGAGTGCCATGCTCCTCCGTTATGTGCCGGAGTTCACGGAGCTTCATAAGCGACAGGCATCCACCACAAAGATGCTCGAGGCGTCTGCGGCATTGCTGCAGAAAGCGGGAGATACAATAGGCCGTCGGGGGAGCCGCCTGGAACGCGAGCGGGCCGATCGTGACGAGGTCCAGGATCGCCTCATCCACATGGTGGACCAAGTTGCCACGCACATGTTGCGGCTGCATGATGCCTACCGTCGGGCTAAACCCGTTCGACCACCCCGCCGACTTCAACGAGTTGCGGCTTCCTGACATGGTCTCCTTCTTCACCTATATCTCCAAGGAGCTGAGCCGTCTTCGCGCGATGGTGGGGGCGGAGCTGGACAAGGAGGGGTTGCGGGCTGCCGTCGCCGTTGCCGGGCAAATCCTCTCAGGGCTCCGTCACTGGAATCCATTCATGCCATTGGATGCCGTCTTTGATGAGCTGGCTCCCATCGACCGGGGGCGGGCTCTCCGGGCGGTTGCACCCTGCATCACCAACGTCGTGCGCCTCGAGAAGCAGAGGGACTTCAGTGGTGTTTAGGCGCCCTCTACATGGGCATGTCCATGTCTCAGCACAACATGACCGTTGGATCAAAATCAGACGGTGCAGATCAGTCACTATAGCACAAAGCGTGTGGGTGTGTTTGGTTGCATTCTCATCTCAATATAGTTGTTCCCTCTTCGTGTATTTGTGTTAACCTACTAGTGTGGAATCATGCACCCTTCGTGCACTCTGCCAAACACCCGAAAGTGGGTTGAGAAGGGAACTTTTGCTCCCATCCCGTCCACCCTTGATACACCCTGCCTAACACTGATTCATGCCTCATATGGTTCATGTTTTGCGGAGTACCGTAGCACCGTACACTCCATGCGCTGTAGACCTAGTTCTATTAATGTTGATATCACTGTTCATTCTCGACCGGACAGTGGAAAAAGCGGTACTATGTTACTACATTACTGTTCATATAGTTGACATGCGCACAACATCATTTGTTATCGCCATATCTTACTACACTAGCAACAAGATTATGTAGTACTGACATATGAACCATTGCACATGCCTAGTAGTAGGAACACTGTGTATGTTCAAGTGGCTGCGGTGTTTCGCACTCCTCCATCGTAAGAGTGGAAACGCTTGTTGTAATCATTTTTTGTTTTAGAAAAACAGTGGACACTCTCTACCGTGCGGATCCTCCTCCACGGTCGTCGAGAACCTTGCTACTCACTTTCGCCGACATGTGGGACAGCCAGCATCGAGGTCCACCAGCCATGCACTAAATTACTTCGTAGTAGAGTGCCCAACTGCACGGTAGACTACCCTGATCGAAGCGCCGCAGTAATGCCCAATGAGCCATCAAATCACAAAACCCCCTCCTTTCCAGCAGTAAGTTGGACGAACGAAGCAACCATCATTTCACTCTTCTCTCTCAGCTTCCTCTCTTGAAGAAAACTCCCACTCGCTTCTCCCTCATCTCGTTCCTCATTTCTTCAAGAAAACCCCGACCTGCTTCTGCCATTGTTCTTCTCTCCCAAAGAATGAAAGGTGAGCGCATCAATGGTGTTGATTCTGGCCAAGGCCCAGTCTTGCAACCCCAGACTGATCCTATAACTCCCTCCCTGTTCTTCTTTTGGGTTTGTGATATATGGTTTCTTTTCTTTTATTTCTATTTGACAGTTTCTTGATGGACGCTGGAGCACCGGCCGAAGTGATGTCTATGGCTCTGGCCAAAACCGTTGAGGCTCATGGTACGAAGAAGCGCAAGCACCCCGCTGACACTATCGCAGACAAGCTCAAAGCCATCACCCTCTCCAAGCCCCCCTCTCCGGAATCCCTCATTAAGCAAGTCCAGGTTATATCTCTTCTTGACGATCTTTTTCTTGATCTTGATAGTGTTTTTTCATCTAACACGCAGTACTAGTACTAGTAGTACAACTTTCTGGGTGATCTTGCATGTGATTTTTGTGTGCCAAATGACGGTTCTAAATTCCTCTTTTGACCAAAATATGCGAGAGGTTGACACTGATTTCTTATAAATTACTTTCAACTACTTTATGAACATCAATGCTACCTTTGAAGAGGGTACATATGCCTCAATAACTTGTGTTATGGATATTGCAAGTAATCCCTCTGCTCTCATGCCTTTGAAGACATGTTCTATTGTCTTTGTTCACTTATTTTTGTGCGTATATGTAGTCTATATGGAGTATAATATCGAAAATCATCTTATATTTCTGAACGGAGGTAGTAATAAAATATTTGGTTTCTGTTTGAATTAGAACCAGGTCCGCGGTGGAGATGAAGTTCTCAAAGTCAAGCCGTGTGAACTGCAAGACCTGAGGATGAGTTCTAATGCTAAACTATCCAGCGGCTGTGTCCTTGTCGCCACGTGTCCTAAACTAGTGTTTTCTGTAGCATTGTTGTCCGGTGTGTTCTCGAGGGTGTACTTGACCACAACAATTTCCTGGCCATGCCTTCGATTACGAAGGTTGTGGTTCTTGTAAAGCTTCTCGACAAATCTGATGCAGCCTATCTTCATCGTCATGTTTATGAGTGGAAAGACCACTCTGCTAGGTTCTCCAAGGTTTACAAGATGGTGATGGTGCAGGTAGACATTTCTCATGAAGTCTATGGCCTAGTCAGTTATGCGGGGTTCATCCCTTAGGTCAGTGGCAAGAAATAGTCTGCAGAGTTTAATTAGTGCAACTTTGCTTGTCTGTAGTAAGTACTATTGATCAGTACTTGATTTGTGTTTGTGAACCCTGTATTGTTTAGTACTGCCGCTTTTGGTGTGTGGTGAGTCCTGATAACAGTCTATGTTGATGTCTGTCCACTCAATTCAGTCTGTATATTTTGAAGTATCCAGATCATCTTTTTTGTGAGGACGGTTTATCAATTATGGTTACACTCTGATATCTGTATGCATTGCAGGGTTTATCGCACCCACCAGGATTTCCAGTCCCATGGATGTTCGGTCCATACGATTTGTCACAACCTTTGGACTGTCCTGGTTGTGGGACTAGGCGGGGGCCCTGCATGCCACGCGTAGTTGGACGATCAATCTTCTCTTTAGTACTTCAACATAGTGATTTCCTGGTAAGGATTCACTCGTGTTCATCAAGTAAATCTTATTGATTTACTGTCTAAATCTTATTGATTTAATATCATGTTTTCTTTCTTTTCATGCAATTTTACGATGCAGGTTTTGCCATGTGACATTCATCACAGAATAAACTATTTGGTTTGCTCTACGATGGCTATTTTTGCAGGTTTCACTTCTTATGCCATGTCAGTAACGGAGGCACTATCCATCACTTATGTTACTGGAAAAAATTGGATCAGTATGTTGTGTGAGTACAAGCTGAATCGCTATGATGAACTATAGTTCGGTTTAATAAACACGCCACAATTAGTCCTTATCGCATTTAAAAGAAATGAAGAGAAAAATTGATCATGGTCACGGAGCCTAGTCAAGTTAGAAAGCTGATCATAGCAGACCAGACACGATCGCCGCTTTCTCGCACATCGGTACCACCTTCAACAATGGATCGAGCACATATAGTTGCTCTAGCACTGACAGCGGCAACAACTCAGTCTGATCCATCTGAGGATTGGGCATGTACCACGTCAGCGGATCAGGCTGATCTACAGGAGGATCGGGCATCGACACCGGCACCTGCTCCGACACCGGCACCAGCTCTACAAGGAGCACCATCTCCGGCAGCAGCAGCAACGGCACTACCAGTCGCACCGACACGGGCACCAGCAACGGCTTCAGCACCTGCACCAACACTTGCACTTGCATCTGCTCCGGCCCGTGCAGCGGCAACCGAACGAGCAGTTGCATCGGCAACAGACGGGGCTGCAGTTCGCACTTCATATACCAAAGTCCTTACAAAAACTGACATGTCCACCTTCTTGGTAAGCATTGGCCACCCAAGTGCTTCATTCTTTTTTCTTTCCATGTTGTTTCACATGATTCACTGTGTTGATCTAATTGTTTGTGTATGTCTTCTTGTTTGCAAATAGAGAATTCCTAGAGCAACGAGGGAGTCGTTCAACAATCCGGGCGACCGTGGCCAAGTTTCTCTTACCATGCGTAGCCTTGGTGTGAATGAACCTGCTCAATATACCATAAGTACAATGGATGGTCGCATGATGACTGATGCTACAGGATGGTCAAGGTTCAAATCTAAATCATACCTTGCGGTAGGGGATGATGTCAAAATCGAACTTTCTTGGCAAGGAGAGCTGGTCCAAATCAACTTTGAAATTCTTTAGTAGCAGCACGCAACTGCCGAGCTGATCTATCCTCCGGGAGATTTTGATGTAATAATCTGGCATGGTGAAACAAGTGTCCTCTGTGTATAATTAGTACAAAAATATTATTTATCACATGGTATATCATTGATAGAATTGCAACTCTGATTGCTGGTTAGGAACTGTCATTCTATTTCATTCCAACAGCTATTGTGCTTTATTCAATTTTGTGTATTCGCCTTGCGACAACATCTAAAACCAGTGCCCTACCGATCGCTTGCAATATGAAAAGTGCTGAGGTAGAACATATGGGCCCCCAAACATGCAGGCCCATCGGACTGTGGCCCAAATTCTAGAACCATGAGCCTGTCTGAGTATTATATTCTCAGCTGAACCCCCATAATGCCCATGCATTGCATGTAACATCAAGATGCATTTGTATGAGTATTTTATATTGTGAGAGAAAAGGATGAACGAGGGAAGGCCTTATTTGCAAATGTGGAGAGGTGTGTGGGTACCTTTTTGCAAAATTGCCGTAGTTTCCTTCCTATCCGTCAGATATAAATCAGACGGCCTATATTGCAGGATGGCAGGCACACCATCATCACCAACTCGTCTATACTGCGTTAAAAAAACTCTATTTTTTATAATTACATATGTTATATATATTCCCCTTGATTTTTCTTATGTATAAAGTTGTGATATAAAAGATTTTTATATTTCTTTACAAAGGGAGTATCTCTCTGCAAAAATATAGTTATGTGTAACTACTTACTCCTGTCTTTCTACTTCCTTTCGCTGATATGTGGGGCATCCGGCAACGGGGTCCACATGCCATATGCACCAAATTAGAGTGCACAACTGCACGATAGAAACACCCTGGTCGTAGCTTCGTAATGCCCAATGAGCCGTCAAATCACCAAACCCCCCACCTTTCCAGCTTTAGCAGTAAGCTGGACGGACGAAGCGACAATATTTCACTGGGCATGAATCCCCTTCTCCCTCGTCTGCTTATTCAGAGAAAACCCCCTGTCGGCGATTGCATAGGGTTTTCTCATGGAGAAACAGGTACGAATTCTTCATCCATCCCCGATAAATCCAAGTCCCTTGGTCGCGGGTAATCTTGGGATGGCAGCCGCCGTCGTTGATGCATTTTTCTTCCTACTGAATCTAGTGTGTTTCATTTGCAGTGCCCAAAGTGCGAGGACCCTACAGGTTTCTGCGCCCTCGGCGAGATGCCACACTTGTTCCTTCTCATCCTAACACAGGATTTTAAAACACGCACAGTATGTTCCTAGAATCCTCTTTTCTATCCGGGAGGGTGATTTTTTTTGAACATGCCGTCGACTAATTTGGAAATTTGAATTGCTATATTTGGATAAAAGATACTAGTACGATGGTCAACACTGACGTGAAGGAGGAAATTATTTCTAGATTTGTATAGGGAATACGTTGTGTTCTCATATTATTTTTCCTGCAGTGCATTACTTGCTCTGCCAGAACACATGTACTCAAGATGCTCGGCCTTGCCATAACTGAATACACCAGTTTAATGGTCACAGTGAAGACAAGCCATGGATATAAGTTCCGAGTTGGGTTCATTAACCAAGAAGATCGCTACTTTTTTTATGGCCGAACTTGGATAAACTTTCTCAAGTGTTACAGACTAAAAGTTGGCGCACGGATGTTGATGGAAATAGCAGAACCTGGTCTCATCTTCACTGCGATCTTCCACCCCGATGTCGTTCCAATTGTTCATCCATGTTAGTTTTGTATATGGTTCTTGCTTGTTGCCTCGATTACTTCTTAATCCACCTATTCTGTCTAACTAATCACAATTTAACTTTAGAAGTAGCAACAAATCTCTCACAAAGATGCTACTTCTAACTAATATTTTCTTATAATTGGTGGCACGTGTAGGTTTTTTCAGAGTTAAGCAGGCTGCTCGTTTGTTATTCTATAAGAACTTGGCTGTTACTGATGGCACTGAAGTTGACTGGGACGACATCCACAAGTTCCTACACTTTATTGATCGTCTTGAGGTCCTTGTGGGGGCATTTCAATGGTGAAAGGCCATGTGGGATATGTGTGCCACTGCTGCACTCATTGAACATGTCCAACTGTGTCGAGAAACTTATGGTACGAGCTGTTTTCTATTATATATGTTGTTCATAAACTATTGCTTATACATAGTTTTATAGCTGTGATCTTCTTGAAATAGAAACTGCCCAGTTCTATTGTTCCTATACAGATGCCTGACCATGGTCGGGTCAGACTTGCGCTTGGTCACAACATGATGTTTATGTCGAATTACTCCATTCCCCTTGGAGGTGAAAAGATACTTATTCATGGGTGGTCTCAAATAATGAAGGCCCGTCCATCTTAGAGAATAGGATAGAAGATTATGTTCCTGCTTTTCCATGGCTCTAAAGCGAATATTCTATTTATTGACCACATTGCGAGATGAAGCCGCTTTCAAAAGGTTGTGGATGTGCGGGTGATACGTCTCCAACGTATCTATAATTTTTGATTGTTCCATGATAATATATTACCCGTTTTGGATGTTTATAAGCTTTACTTTACACTTTTATATCATTTTTGGGACTAACCTACTAACTGGAGGCCCAGCCCGAATTGCTGTTTTTTTTGCCTATTTCAGTGTTTTGAAGAAAATGAATATCAAACGGAGTCCAAACGGAATGAAACCTTCGGGAGCGATCTTTTTGGAACAAACGTGATCCAGGGGACTTGGAGTGGACATCAGACAACAGAGGAGGCGGCCAAGAGGGTGCCTGGCGCGCCCCCTACAGGTGGGCGCGCCCCCACCCTCGTGGGCCCCTCGAGCGTCCACCGACCTACTTCTTCCTCCTATATATACCCACGTACCCTGAAACCATCGAGGAGCACCACGAAAAACTATTTTCACTGCCGTAACCTTCTGTATCTGCGAGATCCCATCTGGGAGCCTTCACCGGTGCTCCGCCGGAGGGGGAATCGACCACGGAGGGCCTCTACATCATCTCCAAGGCCCTTCCGATGAGTTGTGAGTAGTTTACCACAGACCTTCGGGTCCATAGTTATTAGCTAGATGGCTTCTTCTCTCTCTTTGAATCTCAATGCAAAGTTCTCCTCGATCTTCTTGGAGATCTACTCGATGTAACTCTTTTTGCGGTGTGTTTGCCGAGATCCGATGAATTGTGGGTTTATGATCAAGTTTATCTATGAGAAATATTTGAATCTCTTCTGAATTCTTTTATGTGTGATTAAGTTATCTTTGCAAGTCTCTTTGAATTATCAGTTTGGTTTGGCCTAGTAGATTGATCTTTCTTGCAATGAGAGAAATGCTTAGCTTTGGGTTCAATCTTGCGGTGTCCTTTCCCAGCGACAGTAGGGGCAGCAAGGCACATACTCTATTGTTGCCATCGAGGATAAAAAGATGGGGTTTATATCATATTGCATGAGTTTATCCCTCTACATCATGTCATCTTTCTTAACGCGTTACTCCGTTCTTTATGAACTTAATACTCTAGATGTATGCTGGATAGCGGTCGATGTGTGGAGTAATAGTAGTAGATACAGGCAGGAGTCGATCTACTTGTCACGGACGTGATGCCTATATACATGATCATGCCTAGATAATCTCATAATTATTTGCTTTTCTATCAATTTCTCGACAATGATTTGTTCACCCACCGTAATACTTATGCTATCTTGAGAGAAGCCACTAGTTAAACCTATGGCCCCCGGGTCTATCTTTTATCATATAAGCTTTCAGTCTACTTTTATTTGCATCTTTACTTTTCTTATCTATATCATAAAATACCAAAAATATGTTTATCTTGTCATATTATCTCTATCATAAATCACTTTCGCAAGTGGCCGTGAAGGGATTGACAACCCCTTTATTGCATTGGTTGCGAGGTTCTTGTTTGTTTGTGTAGGTGTGTGGGACTTCTGAGGAGCCTCCTACTGGATTGATACCTTGGTTCTCAAAAACTGAGGGAAATACTTACGCTACTTTGCTGCATCACCCTTTTCTCTTCAAGGAAAACCAACGCAAGCTCAAGACGTAGCAAGAAGGATTTTTGGCGCCGTTGCCGGGGAGGTCTTTGCTCAAGTCAAGACATACCAAGTACTTATCAAAAACTCATCTCCCTCGCATTAAATTATTTGCCATTTGCCTCTCGTTTTCCTCTCCCCCACTTCACCCTTGCCATTTTATTCGCCCTCTCTTTCCCAATCTCCTCTCTCTGTCACTTGCCTTTTTGTTTGCTTGTGTGTTGGATTGCTTGTCGCCATGGCACAAGATAATACCAAATTGTGTGACTTTTCCAATAACAATAATAATGATTTCCTTAGTACTCCTATTTCTCCTCTTAATGATGTCGAGTCTTGTGAAATCAATGCTGCTTTGTTGAATCTTGCTATGAAAGATCAATTCTCCGGCCTTCCATGTGAAGATGCTGCTACCCATCTAAACAACTTTGTTGATTTGTGTGAGATTCAAAAGAAGAAAGATACGGATAATGATATTGTTAAATTGAAGTTATTTCCGTTTTCACTTAGAGATCGTGCTAAAGTTTGGTTTTCGTATTTGCCTAAGAATAGTATTGATTCATGGAATAAGTGCAAAGATTATTTTATCTCTAAGTATTTTCCTCCCGCTAAGATGGTCTCTCTAGGAACGATATTATGAACTTTAAACAACTTGATCATGAGCATGTTGCCCAATCTTGGGAAAGAATGAAATTGATGATTCACAATTGCCCTACTCATGGTTTGAATTTATGGATGATCATACAAATTTTTTATGCCGGATTGAATTTTGCTTCTAGAAATCTTTTAGATTCGGCCGCGGGAGGCACTTTTATGGAAATCACCTTAGGAGAAGCTACTAAACTCCTTGATAACATTGTGGCTAATTATTCTCAATGGCACACCGAAAGATCTACTAGTAAAAGAGTGCATGCTATAGAAGAAATTAGTGTTGTGAGTGGAAAGATGGATGAACTTATGAAACTATTTGCTACTAAGAGTGCTCCTATTGATCCCAATGATATTCCTTTGTCTACTTTGATTGAGAATAATAATGAATCTTTGGATGTGAATTTTGTTGGTAGGAATAATTTTGGTAACTATGCTTATAGAGGAAACTTTAATCCTAGACCGTTCCCTAGTAATTCCTCTAATAATTATGGAAATTCTTACAATAATTCTTATGGTAATTATAATAAGATACACTCTGATTTTGAGAATAGTGTTAAAGAATTTATAATCTCTCAAAAGAATTTTAATGCCTTGCTTTAAGAAAAATTGCTTAAAGTTGATGATTTGGCTAGGAACGTTGATAGACTTTCGCTTGATGTTGATTCTTTGAAACTTAGATCTACTCCTCCTAAGCATGATATCAATGAGTCTCTCAAAGCTATGAGAATTTTCGTTGATGAGTGCAGAGAAAGAACCACTAGATTGCGTGCTAAGAAAGATTGCTTTGTAAAGGCGTGTTCTTCTAGTTTCCATGAAAATAATGATGAAGTTCTAAAAGTTATTGATGTGTCCCCTATTAAATCTTTGTTTTGCAATATGAAACTTAATAATGATGGGACTGGAGATGAGTCAACTTTAGTTAAAAGGCGTCCCAATGATTCGGAGTTTTTAGATCTTGATGCTAAATTTGGTAAAAGTGGGATTGAATTCTCCTCATGCTTATAATCAAAATAAAGCTTTTACCAAACATATTGTTGATGCCTTGATGCAATATTATGATGAAAAACTTAACTTGGAAGTTTCTATACCTAGAAAACTTTATGATGACTGGGAACCTACTATAAAAATTAAAATTAAAGATCATGAGTGTTATGCTTTGTGTGATTTGAGTGCTAGTGTTTCCACAATTCTGAAAACTTTATGTGATATTCTAGGCTTCCATGATCTTGATGATTGCTCTTTAAATTTGCACCTTGCATATTCCACCATTAAAAATCCTATGGGAAGTATCAATGATGTTCTTATTGTTGCAAATAGGAATTATGTGCCCGTAGATTTTATCGTTCTTGACATAGATTGGAATCTTTCTTGTCCTATTATTCTTGGTAGACCTTTCCTTAGAACGATTGGTGCAATTATTGATATGAAGGAAGGGAATATTAGATTCCAATTTCCATTAAGGAAAGGCATGGAGCACTTCCAAGAAATAAAGTTAAATTACCTTATGAATCTATCATGCGAGCTTCTTATGAATTGAGTGCCAAAGATGGCAATACTTAGATCTATCCTCGCTTTTATGCCTAGCTAGGGGCGTTAAATGAAAGCGCTAGTTGGGAGGCAACCCAATTTTATTTTTTGTTTTTTGTTTTTGCTTATGTTTAGTAATGAATTTTTCATCTACCTTCTGTTTAGATGTGTTTTCATGTTTTAATTAGTGTTTGTGCCAAGTAGAACCTATAGGATAACCTATGGTGATAGTTAATTTGATTCTGCTGAAAAACAGAAACTTTGCACGCACGAAAATAATTTTAGTAATTCACAGCAACGTGATTTTACATTTATTCTTTTTGATGTAGATCAATAGACAAATTTCCCAGGACTTCCTATTTTGGTAGGATTTTTAGAGTTCCAGAAGTATTCTAGAGTTACAGATTGCTACAGACTGTTCTGTTTTTGTCAGATTCTGCTTTTCATGTGTTGTTTGCTTATTTTGATGCATCTATGGCTAGTATTAAGTGGTATGAACCATAGAGAAGTTGGAATATAGTAGGTTTAACACAAATATAACTGAAGAATGAGTTCATTACAGTACCTTATGTGGTGGTTTTTCTTTCTTGCACTAACAGAGCTTATGAGATTTCCTGTTGAGTTTTGTGTTGTGAAGTTTTCAAGTTTTGGGTAAAGATTTGATGGACTATGGAATAAGGAGTGGCAAGAGCCTAAGATTGGGGATGACCATGGCACCCAAAGATATTCAAGGATAACCAAAAGCCTAAGCTTTGGGATGCCCCGGAAGGCATCCCCTCTTTCGTCTTCGTCCACCGGTAACTTTACTTGGAGCTATATTTTTATTCGCCACATGATATGTGTTTTGCTTGGAGCGTCTTGTATGATATTAGTCTTTGATTTTTAGATTACCACAATCATCCTTGCTGTACACACCTTTTGGGAGAATCCCCACTTGATTAGAATTTATTAGAATACTCTATGTGCTTCACTCATATCTTTTGAGCTAGATAGTTTTTGCTCTAGTACTTCACTTATATCTTTTAGAGCACGACGGTGGCTTAATTTTGAAGAAATTGTTGATCTCTCATGATTCACTTATATTATTTTTAGAGTCTTTTAGAACAGCATGGTATTTTCTGTGGTTATAAAATTGGTCCTAGAATGATGGGCATCCAAGTTGGGTATAATAAAAACTATCATAGGAAGTGAATTGGATGCTATGATCAATTTGATACTTGATAATTGTTTTGATATATGGAGGTGGTGATATTAGAATCATGCTAGTTGGGTGATTATGAATTTAAAGAATGCTTGTGTTGAAGTTGGCAAGTCCCGTAGCATGCACGTATGGTAACCGTTGTGTAACAAATTTGAAACATGAGTTGTTCTTAGATTGTCATCCTTATGAGTGGCGGTCGAGGACGAGCGATGGTCTTTTCCTACCAATCTATCCCCCTAGGAGCATGCACGTAGTGCTTGGTTTTTGATGACTTGTAGATTTTTGCAATAAGTATATGAGTTCTTTATGACTAATGTTGAGTCCATGGATTATACGCACTCTCACCCTTCCATCATTGCTAGCCTCTTCGGTACTGTGCATTGCCCTTTCTCACCTTGAGAGTTGGTGCAAACTTACCCGGTGCATCCAAACCCCGTGATACGATACGCTCTATCACACATAAACCTCATTATATCTTCCTCAAAACAGCCACCATACCTACCTATCATGGCATTTTCATAGCCATCCCGAGATATATTGCCATGCAACTTTCCACCATTCCGTTCATCATCATGACACACATCATCATTGTCATATTGCCTTGCATGATCATGTAGTTGACATCATATTTGTGGCAAATCCACCATGCATAAATTTTCATACATGTCACTCTTGATTCATTGCCCATCCCGGTACACCGTCGGAGGCATTCATATAGAGTCATATCTTGTTCTAGTTTTGAGTTGTAATTCATGAGTTGTAAATGAAAAGAAGTGTGATGATCATCATTATTAGAGAATTGTCCCCCCCCCCAAAAGAGAAATGCCAAAAAGAAAAAAAAGAAAGGTAAAAAAAATAAAAATAAAAAGGGGCAATGTTACTATCCTTTTCCACACTTGTTCTTCAAAGTAGCACCATGTTCTTCATATAGAAAGTCTTTTATGTTGTCACTTCATATACTAGTGGGAATTTTTCATTATAGAACTTGGCTTGAATATTCCAACGATGGGCTTCCTCAAAATACCCTAGGTCTTCGTGAGCAAGCAAGTTGGATGCACACCCACTAGTTTCTTTTGTTGAGCTTTCATACATTTATAGCTCTAGTGCATCTGTTGCATGGCAATCCCTACTCCTCATATTGACATCAATTGATGGGCATCTCCATGGCCCGTTGATTATCCTCGTCAATGTGAGACTTTCTCTCTTTTTTGTCTTCTCCACACAACCTCCCTCATCGTACTCTATTCCACCCATAGTGCTATATCCATGGCTCACACTCATGTATTGCGTGAAAGTTGAAAAAGTTTGAGATTATTTAAGTATGAAACAATTGCTTGGCTTGTCATCGGGGGTGTGCAAGATGAGAGCATTTTTGTGTGACGAAAATGAAGCATGACCAAACTATATGATTTTGTAGGGATGAACTTTCTTTAGCCATGTTATTTTGAGAAGACATGATTTCTTGATTAGTATGCTTGAAGTATTACTATTTCTTATGTCAATATGAACTTTTATCTTGAATCATTTGGATCTGAACATTCATGCCACAATAAAGAAAATTACATTGAGAATTATGCTAGGTAGCATTCCACATCAAAAATTATGTTTTTATCATTTACTTACTCGAGGACGAGCAAGAATTAAGCTTGGGGATGCTTGATACGTGTCCAACGTATCTATAATTTTTGATTGTTCCAAGCTATTATATTACCCGTTTTGGATGTTTATGGGCTTTACTTTACACTTTTATATCATTTTTGGGACTAACCTACTAACCGGAGGCCCAGCCCGAATTGCTGTTTTTTTGCCTATTTTAGTGTTTCAAAGAAAAGGGATATCAAACCGAGTCCAAATGAAATGAAACCTTCGGGAGTGATCTTTTTGGAACAAACGTGATCCAGGGGACTTGGAGTGGATGTCAAGCAACAGAGGAGGCGACCACGAGGGTGCCCGGGACGCCCCCTACAGGTGGGCGCGCCCCCACCCTCGTGGGCCCCTCGAGCATCCACCGACCTACTTCTTCCTCCTATATATACCCACGTACCCTGAAACCATCGAGGAGCACCATGAAAAACTATTTCCACTGCCATAACCTTCTGTATCTGCGAGATCCCATCTTGGAGCCTTCACCGGCGCTCCGCTGGAGGGGGAATCGACCATGGAGGGCCTCTACATCATCTCCAAGGCCCTTCCGATGAGTTGTGAGTAGTTTACGACAGACCTTCGGGTCCATAGTTATTAGCTAGATGGCTTCTTCTCTCTCTTTGAATCTCAATACAAAGTTCTCCTCGATCTTCTTGGAGATCTATTCGATGTAACTCTTTTTGCGGTGTGTTTGTCGAGATCCGATGAATTATGGGTTTATGATAAAGTTTATCTATGAGAAATATTTGAATCTCTTCTGAATTCTTTTATGTGTGATTAAGTTATCTTTGCAAGTCTCTTCTAATTATCGGTTTGGTTTGGCCTACTAGATTGATCTTTCTTGCAATGGGAGAAGTGCTTAGCTTTGGGTTCAATTTTGCGATGTCCTTTCCCAGTGACAGCGGGGGCAGCAAGGCACGTATTGTATTGTTGCCATCGAGGATAAAAAGATGGGGTTTATATCATATTGCATGAGTTTATCCCTCTACATCATGTCATCTTTCTTAATGCATTACTCCGTTCTTTATGAACTTAATACTCTAGATGCATGCTGGATAGAGGTCGATGTGTGGAGTAATAGTAGTAGATGCAGGCAGGAGTCGGTGTACTTGTCACGGACGTGATGCCTATATACATGATCATGCCTAGATAATCTCATAATTATTTGCTTTTCTATCAATTGCTCGACAGTAATTTGTTCACCCACCGTAATACTTATGCTATCTTGAGAGAAGCCACTAGTGAAACCTATGGCCCCCGGGTCTATCTTTTATCATATAAGCTTTCAATGTACTTTTATTTGCATCTTTACTTTTCTTATCTATATCATAAAATACCAAAAATATATTTATATTATCATATTATCTCTATCAGATCTCACTTTCGCAAGTGGCCGTGAAGGGATTGACAACCCCTTTATTGTGTTGCTTGCGAGGTTCTTGTTTGTTTGTGTAGGTGCGTGGGACTTCTGAGGAGCCTCCTACTGGATTGATACCTTGGTTCTCAAAAACTGAGGGAAATACTTATGCTATTTTGCTGCATCACCCTTTCCTCTTCAAGGAAAACCAACGCAAGCTCAAGACGTAGCAGCGGGGTGGCGCCTGGGCCTTGTCCTGGGGCTTGGCAGCCACACCCTTGGTTAACTGATGGCAAAGTAGCATTGTTCGAGGCATGCTTTGTACGGTTCAACCTGTATAAGTACTCATACTGCTTTCAGCTATGGTTGTTAAGTGCCCCTGCTGGTTTCAGTTAAGGTTGTTAAATACTCCTGCTGCTTTTAGAGTCTGTCGTGTTTCTTCAGCCCTGTCTTCCTCCAGCCGCCCAAACCAAACCACCACCAGCAGGGCCGCCTGCTTCCGCCTCCCACGGTTGGCTGCGCCTCAGCACACGCATCGCCTCCCCATCATCTCCTAAATCGTTAACTCCGACGTCCGATGCCTCCTCGTCGTCCTCCGTGCACTTTGGTGCACTCGTTGCGGCGCCGCCCTCTTGCGTTGTCAACATGGTCAACAAACAACAGGAATCGGTAGAAGTACATGGAGAGGATGACAGTAGGGGCCCACCATGTCAGTGTATGGAAAAAGAAAATGCTTCTTCCTAGTGCTTTCCTGACATCTGGGACCCACGACATTTTGAGCGTATATAGTCAATAGACAAGAGAACAACACAAGATCGGCTGACACCTGGGACGTAGGTGCTCGAGCAGTATTTTTTTGTTATTGTTGAGACGGAGCAGGGTTTCAACTGGGCTGTGCCTGTCTAGCCCAGGCTTATATTTTATGTTCACCATATTACCAGCCCAGCTATTTTTTCTTTGTGAAAACGAGCCAAGTTTTTTTCTGAAGAATACCCAAGCTAGGCCTACTTATTTTTCTATGCCCTGATGGGCTGCAACTCTTTCAAGACGCCTGCAAATCTTAAAAGTAATATGAAATGGGTTGTAAATATAAAAATAGATGACAAATTGGCAATTACTTTATAATTTCTGATTTTTTTCACGTTTTCAAATACCTATATCACTGGCCTTTAACCTAATTTAAATATATCTTCAAAGTACTTTAAATCTGGCTCGACATTTTGGTACTAAAAATAGTTTGGAACCCACAGAAATATGCGAAATTTCGTTTAAATTTTTAACCCTGGCCCTGTCGAACAAAAAATGGACAGTAAGAAATTGCATAAGAAGTTGCAATGGGCTATATATAAATTATTAAAAAAATAGGGAATGGTCTGACTTGTGGGCCTATTAAGTTGACGCGTATGCAAGATTTTTTTACTTATTATATACATCAACAAACAATTCTAGCAGACGTAACTGTTGGATGTCAATCCAACGGCCGTCGTGTTTCTTCAATCTCTGATCTTCTTGCTCCAGCCGCCAAATCCAACACATGCGGGACCACCTGCTCTTGCCTCCCGTGGCCGGCTGTGCTGCCGTGCAGGCCTCACCGCCCCTACTACTCCCACCGCTGGCCAGGGCATCCCTCTACTCACCCACACCCCCTGTTATTCTGCGGCGACGTCAGCCTCACACCGCAACCGAACCAGTGAACCCTCGTACTCCTCTCCACACGGGGTTCCACTGTCGCGTCTTCCTCGGCTCCGCGTCGTCCCCTTCCTAGGCCTCGCCGTCGTCCACCGCCCTGGTGCTCTCGGTGCCGCGTGGTCAACGTGGTCAAGGAACGACTTCCATCGGAAGAGTACTATACGTGGAGAGGCTGACAATTTGGTCCACGACCGCAACAAGGAAGTGCCTCCTTATTACGCGCAAAATAATGATTCCTCCACCTGACAGCAGGGACCCACTGGACGGGCCACCATATTTCATGAAAAAAATTGTTCCCCCCTGACGGCTGGGACCAACCAGCTACATCTTCGCACGCAAGGAAGTGTGTCCATATTATAGGAAAAAAATGATTCGCCCCCTGACTGCTGGGACCCACCAGCTACAGCTTCGCACGCGAGGAAGTGCCTGACAGTCGGGACCCACCTAGTCGAAGCGTACGTGGCGTTGTCATTCTGGTCACGAACGTGTACGTACATACTAGTGGATCGGTCGCTTTACAATGATGAACCGTGGCCGAGTAAGTAGTGGCATATGTCATAGTAGAGCCCCCCACGTAGCAGTTCAGGCTATCCCATTTAAACTGTGTACACATACATATAGCCACATGCCAAAAAATACGGCCACGTACGTACATACGGGCGGGGTCTCAAATGCCTACTCATGCATACGTATGGCCAGGGCTCATGTACATGGTTGGGTCGGAACGGAGAAACTGCGTCGTCATCGTGTTCATGGGGAGCCAACTGGCTGGGTCGAAACGGAATGCGTCGTCGTGTTCATCGGGAGCCAACCGGCTTGGATGGAACAGCGGATGGAAACGAGGCCTGGCGTACCGCAGAACGGAGGAAATGGCCTTGTGTTCGACCGGCCACGGTCGAAACAGTATCCTGTTCATCGGGAGGGGTCTGGCGTACCGCAAAACGAAGGAAACAGACTTTTGTTGGACCTCCTACGGTCGAAACAGGGTCCTGTTGATCGGGAGGGGTGTGGCATACCGCAAAACGGAGGAAACGGACTTGTGTTGGAGCACTACGGTCGAAACAGGGGTCCTGTTCATTGGGAGGGGTGTGGCGTACCGCAAAATGGGACTCCACGAGATACTGTTCATCTCCACCGTCGACCTCCTCTAGCCTCCACCTGCGCTGTTCATCCACGGGCACCTGTTCATCCAGCCTCCACCGCGTGCTCCTCCACCCGCTACTGTTCAACCAGCCCTTGATACGTCTCCAACGTATCTATAATTTATGAAGCATTCATGCAATTTTATTATCTATTTTGAATGTTTGTGGGCTTTATTATACACTTTTATATTACTTTTGGGACTAATCTATTAACCGGAGGCCCAGCCCATATTGCTGTTTTATTGCCTATTTCAGTGTTTCGAAGAAAAGGAATATCAAACAGAGTCCAAACGGAATGAAACCTTCGGGAGCGTTATTTTTGGAACGAACGTGATCCAGGAGACTTGGAGTTGAAGTAAAGGAAGCTTCGAGGAGGCCACAAGATAGGAGGGCGCGCCCCCTGTCTTGAGGGCCCCTCGAGTGTCCCCCGACCGACTTCTTTCGCCTATATATTCCCATATACCCTAAAAACATCGAAGTGAGCAATAGATCGGGAGTTCCGCTGCCGCAAGCCTCTGTAGCCACCAAAATCCTCTCGGGAGCCCGTTCCGGCACCCTGCCGGATGGGGAATCCATCACCGGTGGCTATCTTCCTCATCCCGATGGTCTCCATGACAAGGAGGGAGTAGTTCACCCTCGGGGCTGAGGGTATGTACCAGTAGCTGTGTGTTTGATCTCTCTCTCTCTCTCGTGTTCTCTCTATGGAACGATCTTGATGTATCATGAGCTTTGCTATTATAGTTGGATCTTATGATGTTTCTCCCCCTCTACTCTCTTGTAATGGATTGAGTTTTCCTTTTGAAGTTATCTTATCTGATTGAGTCTTTAAGGATTTAAGAACACTTGATGTATGTCTTGCCATGCTTATCTGTGGTGACAACGGGATATCACGTGATCCACTTGATGTATGTTTTGGTGATCAACTTGCGGGTTCCGCCCATGAACCTATGCATAGGGGTTGGCACACGTTTTCATCTTGACTCTCAGGTAGAAACTTTGGGGCACTCTTTGAAGTACTTTGTGTTGGTTGAATAGATGAATCTGAGATTGTGTGATGCATATCGTATAATCATGCCCACGAATACTTGAGGTGACAATGGAGTATCTAGGTGACATTAGGATTTTGGTTGATTTGTGTCTTAAGGTGTATTCTAGTATGAACTCTATGATAGATTGAACGGAAAGAATAGCTTCATGTTATTTTACTACGGACTCTTGAATAGATACAACAGACACTACTGGAATCAGCTACTTTGCCATCTGCCAGCTCTTTGCCGTCTACTAGCAGACGGCAAAGAAGCTCTTTGCCATCAGCTACCCGAAAGCAGACGACAAAGAACTGGCTGATGGCAAAGAAAGCCTTTGCCATCAGCCTGTTCTTTGTCGTCCGCTAGCTGACGGCAAAGAATCTTTGCCGTCCGCTAGCTGACGGCAAAGAGGGAGGAGGGGCCCCACTGAGGAGCTGGTTAAAAAAAATACTTAACGTCCCCCCGCTTTGCCGTCCGCCGCAGACGGCAAATATGAACAAAAGTGGACGGCAAAGGAGGGCGGACGGCAAAGGCTACCCTAACTAACCTAACTAACGGCCGAGCCCCCTCCCCCGCCCGTTACTCATCTCT
>NC_057810.1:170032233-170034534 GCF_018294505.1 Triticum aestivum
AGGAGGTCAGATCCGTAGTGCGTTTTCTTTTCTGACTCAGCCGGTGGACCCCAAACTTTTTGCACACGCACGCATCATCACGTCCATCATGCCTGCAAGTTTTCATGATTTTTCGACACCGTACGAATTTCTTAAGATTTTCCCTGTGAAAATCACCGAAAACACTGACCGGGCGTGACGCAACGTGCGTTTGGTGCCCGAATTCGTTCTAATCTTGCGTGGGGTCCTACGATGGGCATGCCCACTACCTGCCAAAATTGGGAGACGTTTCATGCATGCCACCTCGTACCACCTATGCAACCAACACTGATCGGATATGAAGGAGGTCAGCTCCGTAGTGCGTTGGCCGGCCCAGCGACGGTGCGCCACGGGTTGCGTGGGCCGGCCCACTAACTGTGCCGGTGGTGGGGGGCGGGGCAGGGCAGCGGGGGTCAGGACTAAAGTTTAGTCCCACCTCGCCCGCCGAAGGACGCGACGACCGGCTTATATACCTCCCTCCCCCAACCCTGTCGAACTCAACTGAAAAATTCCTCCTGCCACTGCCCCGTTGTGACCGTCCTGCAGGCTGTAACAGGGCCAAAAGGCCGGCCCTTTCGCCTCCCGGCTTGATCGGGCCGGAGCGATTACGTCTAGTTGCGGCATGCAAGGATGGTTGGGCCTTTTTTCTGCCTCACTTCTTTCTTGTCTCTTATGAGTCACAATAACGTTATTACTACATATTTTTTTGTTTCATTTTGTCACTGCGTGCACTTTTTAACAAATAATATTCTATATTCAATAATCTTTCTTTATAATTATGGAACATTTTTTAAACGGTAACAAAATGTATATAACAGTACAAAACGTTGAATATATGTATAATTATTAAGGGTGTTTTCTGAATAATTAGTTATAGCAAATAACTCATTATTATTTCTGAATAAACTAAAAAATGTTAGGCATCAACGAAAAACTCATAAACAATTATAACAAAAAATCTCATTAATATTTTTGACTCAAATAACAATAGTGAAGTTTTCATATGTGTAATTTAAATAGTAACTAATTTCTTGATTAAATAATTTTTTTAAAATTATGGAACATTTTGTAACCAAAAAATTAAATAATCAACATTACATAAATATGAAAAATATAATTACTAATATAATATAACTACTTAATAAATTCTATATTAAGTACTATTTTTAATAATTGTGAAAAATTTATTAAACGTTAACGAAAGTCATAAATAACTAAAAAACTTAACACTATTAAAAAACAAAACTAGAAACAAATCCTCGACGGTGCGCGTTGGCCGGCCCAGCGACGGTGCGCCACGGGTCGCGTGGGCCAGCCCACTGACTGTGCCGGTGGGGGGAGGGCAGGGCGGCAGGGGTCAGGACTAAAGTTTAGTCCCACCTCGCCCGCCGAACGACGCCGCGTGACCGACTTATATACCTCCCTTCCCCAGCCCTTTCAAACTCAACTGGAAAAATTCCTCCCGTCACTGCCCCGTTGTGATCGTCCTGTGGGCCGTGACAGGCTGGACCGATTAGGCCTATCGCGGCCTGCGAGGATGGTTGGGCCATTTTTTGTCTAATTTTTTTTGCCTCCTAGTCACGGCGCAAGGAGAGGAGGCGAGGGGCGGGCGCTAGTTTAGTCCCACCTCACGCGCCGAGAGACGCCACGACCTGCTTATATACCCGCGTTCGTCCACTTTGCTATATAAGACAGTTAGTAATAATATGAATTGACTTTGCATTGCCAGTGGCGGCACTGCCGTACTGCCTGGGCAGTGCAAGCTCGGCTTACACTGCCCGGGAAGTTCGGCAAAGCTGCCAGTTGCAGTGTAAACTCAAATCACATCATTACTATCTGTCTTATTTTTTATCGTTTGCCACACTACACAAATTTAGTGTCATTCCGTTCGAAAATGCGTTTTTTGACATCCTTCAAATGAACCCATATTTTTTTCATAGTGTTCCACCATCATGACTAGAATGCATGACAAGTTTCGAGGCTTTTTGCCACTTTATGAATTTTCTATAATTTTTTTGGTCAAAACACCACATAGCACACCCCGGACGTGACACAACATGTTTTTGATGTCCAAATACGTTCAATTCTTGGATTGAGTATGGGGGTGGCCATACCAACTCACTTGCAAAATTTGTGGTCATTCCGAATATGTCAAAAAATTGACCTCCTTCTCCGGAGATCGTTCGGGTAGGACCGAAGGCTCCATCCGAAAGGAGTTTTTTTCCGACATCCTTCAAATGAACCCAAATTTTTTTCATAGTGTTTCACCATCATGACTAGGAT
>NC_057810.1:170035469-170037174 GCF_018294505.1 Triticum aestivum
CACTAGGATGCATGACAAGTTTCGTGGCTTTTTTCACTTTAAATTTTTCTATAAATTTTTTGGTGAAAACACCACATAGCACAGCCCGGACATGACGCAACATGTTTTGGATGTCCAAATACATTCAATTCTTGGATTGAGTGTGGGGGTGGCCATACCAACTCACTTGCAAAATTTGAGGTCGTTCCGAATATTTCAAAAAATTGACCTCCTTCTCCGGAGACCGTTCGGGTAGGAGCGAAGGCCCCATCTGAAAGGAGTTTTTTTTCGGCATCCTTAAAATGAACCCAATTTTTTTCATAGTGTTCCACCATCATCACTAGGATGCATGACAAGTTTCGTGGCCTTCTGCCACTTAATGAATTTTCTATAATTTTTCGGCGAAAACACCACATAGCACACTCCGGACGTGACGCAATATATTTTTGGTGTCCATGCATGACAAGTTCTTCGGAGACCGTTCGGGTATGAGCGAAGGCCTCATGCATGCCTTTTGCCACTGATTTTTCTACATTTTTTGTGTCGCTTATCGTCTCGTAACGTTCAAATGCACGTGTTTCCGTTTATTTTTTGAAGATTTATTGCATGACTAACATTAAATTAAATATAAGGATATTTTTTTTCAGATAAACCATTCCGAGTTCATTCATAATTCAAGATATTTTACATAACCCTAAACATAACCGAGCACTGCTCTTACATAACTTGGAACGAAATTTAAATCTAAACCCTAAAACTAGACTACTCGTCGTCGCTGGAGCCAGTGAGGTCGACGACCGGCGCCATACCGCCGGCCTCTCCTTCGTCGCCGTCGCCGCCGCCGTCGTCGTCGTCATCGTTGCTGAAGTCCCACCAGTTGTCTTCCCGAGCCTGCTGCTCCTGCACCGCCGCTATGGCCGCCAGCCGCTCTCGTTCCTCGCGAGTTGTCGCCGCCGTCGCCTCCTCTGCCGACCGGGCCAGCACCGCAAGTAGCCCCGGCGTGTCATCGGGGTCTCCGTATTGCGCGAGGGCGGCCTACGCCGGCGGGATCTCGACCAGCACCGGGACAGGGGGCGCCTGCTGTGCCGGGGCAGTTGGGGCAGCTGGAGGTGGGCCGTGGCGGCGACGGGAAGAGCCGGCCTCGCCGGTAATGTCCCCGACGGGTAGGCTGGCCGCCGCGGCCCTGAACGCGCCGAGGACGATGTCGAAGTTCTTCCTGCGCCAGAACCTGTGGCAGACCCTCCTGTTGTACCGACCGCCAGGGAAGGCGCGGAACTGCTCCCTCGTCGACGGCGGTCCCATGGTGGGGATGCCGTCCGCGCCGATCCGCCATGGCCCCGACACCTTGGCAGCTGGCGGCACCAACAGGCCGTATCGGGTCAAGTCCTCGGTGTCGCCGATGGTGAGGCTCAGCGGCCAGATGCCGCCCGACCACGCGCCCTCGTCGGAGTCGCTGGAAAACATCGCCGGCGTGGAGAAGAGAGGAAGAGAGGGGTTGGCTTTGAGAAGAGAGGAAGAGATGTCACGGCGTGGAGAGGGGCTGGCGCGGCCTTTTTATAGACGGCAGGGAAGGGAGAGGGACGGGCGAACCGTCGGTGGCACGCGCCACGAGGGGGAAGGCGGGCGGCCCGATGCGGACGGCGGGTGGCAGGCGCGGCGGCGGTGCCGTGTGAAGGCGGGCAGGCGGTAGGCGCGGCAGCCGAGCGGTCGCGTCAACGGCGGACCC
>NC_057810.1:170037684-170045482 GCF_018294505.1 Triticum aestivum
TGGCAGACGGGCGGTCGCCGCACGCGCGGCATTGGAAGATGCATGGCGGGCGCCCCGAGGCAGACGGCGGCAGGCGGGCGGTCGAGGCACGCGCGACAGTGGAAGGCGGGCGTCCCGAGGCGGTGGCCGCTGGGCGGCACGCGACCGGGCGCGAGCAATCGCCGCCTTCAGTCACACCGCATTTACCGCGGGCAGTTATTGCACGAAGGTACGCCCGTCCGCGCCACGTCAGCACGCACGTCGCATGGTGCCTGACATAGTGGGCCCATGGGGTGCAGATCGACTCGCGTCCTGTCGGCTACTGGGCGGCTCGGCTCGCCCCGCAGCCGTATACACGGGCGCGCGGGGTATCGGCCTGGACGCGCGGGGTTAATTTTTACATAAGGCGATCCTGCCCCTGCCAGCGAAGAAGTATGGACGAATCTCAGCCCTTGATGTGTTTAAGGGGGCGAGCGAAGCAGAAGTGAGATCTAATTACCCCCAACCAAACAAGCCGTAACTCTAATTACCCCAACAAAACACGCTGTTGGTGCTTTCGAATTTCTTGCGGGGTACTGAACTACTGATTCCAATCTGATTCGACTTCGAGTTCCATCTCCTTGTTACAGTTTTCCCTCAAAAGAACGAAGAAAAAGTTAGTAGCTCCGTTGCCCGCAAAATCGCGTGAGGCGAGCGGACCGACGCCCCCGCAATCGGAGAGGAGAGCGCGAAGCGGCGACCGAACATGCCCCCCCCGTCGCCGAGATCGTCCGCGGAAGAGGCCAAACCCAATGGAGGCGAGGGTAGCGAAGGCCACCTCGGCGACGTCCTTCACCAAGCCCCCGCCGCTGGCGCTCCCGAAGACGGCGCAGTTCTTCTTCCGGCACCTCCCGCGTCACAGCCGTGGTGGCGCCAGCGTCGTCCCCCACGAGGAGTGGGTGAGGAAGACCGCTCTGAGGGACTCCATCCACGACGCCTACCTGCGTGCCCTCGCGCGGCTCCCTTTCAACGGCCCCCGTGGCGTGCCGACGGTGCCGTCCCTCCTGCCCGCGCTCCTAGCCGGCGGCCACTGCTTCGGGCCCCTCTCCGACGGCGCGTCCAACGTCATCGTCAACACGGTTTGGCTCTACGCCGCCTCTCCCCCTGCCCGCTTCTCCGCCGTCGACGCCGTTGTCGATGTCGTCGACATCGATGACATCAAGCAGAGATCCTTCCTCGGCCTCAATCGCGTGCACCACGACGTCGATCGGAACTACGACTACTACTACGCTGCCGCTGCTGCCGCCGGGCACCCCAACTGCGAGGCCTTCGCTGCGTTCGCGCAGTCCGGAGTTGCCACAAGCCCCGCCGTCACAGAACTGCTCGCCGGTGGCAGCAGCGCCCATCTCTCCGCCGAGGATGTCGAGCGACTGGCCGTACTACTCGTTCGACCCTCGGCTCCTCCACTCGACTCTTGCCAGGTGCTAGAGCCGCAGTTCCCGGCGGAGAGGGAGGAGTACATCAGAGCCGGGCAACGATGGAGACGGAAGCTGGCAAACATGGCGATTCAGCACTGGAACCGCACCATTGGGATCAGTCTCTTTATCCAACAATCACACCTTCATACGCCTATTTTATTTCCTGGCCATTGGTGCTAATCGTCAATTCGTCATTGCTATGTACAAATTTCTTCCTCCCAAGGGGCCAGAGCTGCAGCTCCATGTTGTTTGTGACGCCAGTGCTGACAGTCATGGTTACCAACATATCAACTTCATGGCCTCTGCAAAAGATAATCCGGCAGCCATACAACTCTTCTTTGCGGAATATGCAAGAAAAATGGGGGTCGTGCTTTGCTGCCCTGTCCAAGACTCTGTCTCTCTAAGCGGTGAGCACTTCCTCTTCTTTTATCAATACTATGATAATTAATTTATGTTAGTGAGCAAAATCTTAGCCTTCTTTGGTAGAGTAATGCTGCTGTACAACCTTGTACTAAATCATCGTTAATTGTACTATGGATCGGTGGGAGTACTATAATAGTATCTATAGTTAATCATCTCAGGAATGTATGAGGATTAGTCAAACGATGAGTACAACTATACTCATTCGTGCTTTTGATGATGATATTTAAGTTTGGATCTACGAAACTACTTAGCAAACGACACACGCTGGCCGATTTGGAGACGACACTACATCCAATGGTTGTGCTACAGTTTATCCTCTGCATGGATGGTCTGATTGACAGTGTCGTCCCAAAATCGGCTATGCAGCGTCGTCTGTGTAGCAGCACTCTTGGATCTATTCTTTAAAATAGCACAAACACATATTTAAGTTAGTATCTGATTGGCCTAATAAATGGCTATTCCTTGACAAGACAATGATTTCTTTTTTTCTGTTTACTTGCTAGTCAGGGCTATATATGCTAATCACATTGGGTATGCCCCTTGGCCTTGAACTCGGTGAAATACTACATGTTTTTTTTTGCGAGATTGAAATACTACATGGTTAAGTAGTTAGTTAATGCCCGTGTCCTAAGTTGGCTACATGTTTGTGTGTAATACATCACGTTTATCAGTACTCCATGCGGGTCATACATACTGATTATCTGAAACACTTGTTATGTTATGACGCTCGTCTCAGATTGGACATGTTTATACTTTTATCAGGTCACTGCGATCTTTGTGAGAGTCTTCATTTAAGGCTTATCCACCCATCTTTTGGAGCATACAATTTCCGCAGTCCCCTTGATGCTACCTCGGGTATAATTGACTTTGATGTTGCAAATCTGCTGGACATCAAATATGCTCGGCACCTTTGGGGTTCGAGGCACATGGACCGTGCTTTTTACCCTTATGATGATTTTCATTCCAGCGATGAATGGAGGTGTGGTTTCATGGTAATCCGGTAGTTCAATTGCAATGAGAAACTGCTTTTATGTACCTGTAAGCACAAAAGGGCGAGTGCACAGAGACCTTCGAAGATTGTTGTATGTGTTGAGACCACCGTGGAATGCAGGCAAAAAGTATAGATAGGAGATGCAAGATGTAGGATTGCAAGGCGTGTTGGAGTAGGAGTCTACCAACCCTGGTGGGTTTAGTTGAAAAAGGGAGAAAATGTATTTGTACTATGCATGTTTTGTATGGATGGCCTCGTTAAAACATGTGTGAAGAAACTTTGGAAAAACTCGAACAAGATAAAAGGAGTATAATCCTATCTTTTGGCAGATGTACTTATTTCTCAGCTTAATTCAGCATTCCATCAAGTATTCTCATTCAAAATTTTGAAGTTTCGATTGTCAACTAGGAGTGACTTGTTCAATAGAGATCTACTAGATTATCACATGACGTTCATGCATTTGCAATGCAAGATCGCAGGAGAACTCGGGGGCGACATGCTTGATGCTTCATGAGTCAATTTCACATAGCCTATGCGGATAGGTGCAACATATGCTTGATTACATCCCTAGATAACTGCTAGTGTTTGGTGGACATCGAACACACATGATGCCCACACGTGGTACTTCATTCTCTTGAGCTACACACGTTAAGTGTTTAGGATAAAATAACACACATTGTATAGATCAACTCAAAGACATGAAAATAGTACTACTAGAACACACCGACTCTTTCTCTTTGGCTATGCTTCCGTGGCGTGAGAGCTCGGTAGGACCAAGTTGTATGAATGTTTCTTGCAACCTATTTATGCCGTCTATATAAGAATATGGCACGTTCTTGATATGCTCTTGAAATAAGAAGTATGTAAGCGCTAAATGTGTCATTCTAAACTTCGTGACAGAGGATTATTCGGTCTTGTTTGTAATTTTACTTTTTGGTCAATGTTTTTTTGTGCAAAACTAGCGTTCTGTTGTTTTTCAGTTTTTCAGTTCGGTATATACGTGACTTGTAGTGTAATCCTTTCAATATTAATGAGACATGTATTACCATGCAAAAAAAAATGATGCCGGAAATCCCCCTTAAAAATCACTTGTTCAGTTGTTCCACAAGTGTCATTTTGTTTGATCGAGACCACACCACATTTACAACGGTGCATCAAAATGCCAAAGCGCACACAATAGACCGACCCTTTTTTTTTGAGGGGGATAGACCGACCCATCTGATCGTCGAAGTACAAGGAACCAAACTGGAAAGCCGTTTCCCTGACCGACTAGTTCGCCTTCTTCGTAGTGGAGCCGGCGGGCTTCTGCGCCCCGCAGAAGGCCTCCCGGTTGGCGGCGGCGCCGCCGCGCACGATGTAGTGGCCGAGCGACGGCGTGGTGGTCCCCTCCACGCGGTTCTCGTCGCAGAGGAACTCCCGCGCGCACACGCTCTCCACCTCCCGCTCGTAGTCGTGCACCAGCACGTCCGTCACCGTCCCCTTGGTCCGCGCCATCACTGCCGACGAGTAGATCGCCGCCATCCTGCCCGGCGACCCCTCGGCGTACCCGTGCGGCCCGTCGACGAGGATGACGTCCCAGGCGACGTCGTAGAGCTGGTTGGGCAGGTCGCCGATGGCGAGGCTGCAGTCGGAGAAGAGCAGGTTCTGGACGGGGCGGCACTCGGCGCGCCGGGACGCGCGCGCGGTGTCGAGGAGGTCTGGGAGCTCGCGCACGGCGGTGGCGTAGGCGACGTCGTACGCCTCCAGCCCGCCGTGCGCGCCCTCCATGTGCGCCACGTAGAAGGGGTTCTCGTCCAGGAACACCGTCCGCCCGCCGTGGTTCAGCGCGCGCCACAGCGGCGTCTCCGCGCCCAGCCCGAACACCAGCAGGTTGCAGGGCGCGCGCCGCCGCAGCACCGACGCGATCGCGCGCACGTCCTCCTCCGGCATGCTCACCGTCGAGTTCGCCCCCGCCGCCGCCGCGTACCGCACCAGCGCGTCGAACACGTACGCCGGGAGCGCTCCTCCGCCCGCCGACGCGCCGCCGACGCTGCCCGCACCGACGCCGGCCGCGACGAACGTGACCCCCGGCGACGCCGCCCCGGACGGCGCGCGCGCCGTGGAGAAGACCGTGAGCAGGGACGCGCAGGTGAAGAGCGCGAGGAACGCGACGAGCCAGAAGCGGCGCCAGGAGATGGATGTGGCCGTCGCCGGCGACACCGCCCCGTTACCGTACTTGCTCGACGGCTGGCGGACGAGGAGCAGCTTCGTCCCGGACATCGCCTTCATCTCTCCCTACCAAACCAATGAGCAGAGCAGGCAGCTGGAGTGGCTGGTGCTCGAGTTCTTGTGCCCCTGTGTTTCCTACACCATTTTATGCGTGTGATCTTGTGCTCCGAGTGAAGAACAGCGATGGTGTTAATACAAGGGGTGGTGCGGATGGCGAGAATGGCTCACCGTACCAGAATGACATCTCAGCCTTTCAGGGCGTGAGAGTTGGGATGTTGATGGCAGACAAGCCAAGCTAAGCTTAATTTAAGCAAAGTAGAATAAGACGAAGTTTATTTCTTTTGAGAAAAAATAAATAAGCGATTGAGCAGTAGTTGGCATGTTTGGCGAGAAAGCAATCTAGGTGAAAATTCACTTCGCTGCAGGTTTGCTTCGGAGTGGCTCAAATTCTGGTAGGTTGGGATGGCACTCCTTTGATTTGGACGCTGGAACTTTCTCCTTCAGAATATGAACACTCATATCCCCACCATCCCAAACTTTCAGTGTGGAACACAGATTGAGCTGCGATGAACCCCGGGCAGGCTACCAAATTTCTTGGGCAATGTCAGGACCTTATGTTTCTTCTTTTCTCCGTGTGGTATACGGCAATGTGCCATTAACTGATGATAGAGGATCATCAGTAATTACTTGAAAAGCTACAGGAGATGGCTCCCGATCTTGGAACTTTGAAGACGGGCAGCTTTCTGGCCATCAGACTCAGATATCAAACAAAAGAAGGTTGCAGATACATCTATCATATTTGGTGAGAAAATTGTTGAACAAGGCTGAACCTCCTTTGACAAGGGTGACGCAAAAGAAGACTGGCCACTTGGGATTCAAGCGACTCACAGTCTCACAGATGTGGCATGCAGGAACTAACGTTTGTAGCTAGGAGGTGGCTGTCGGTCTATCCCTCCGTTGCCTTCGAGTGAAGCCTCGGCAAAAGCACTGGCATGAAACGCACGCTGACATGTTCAAGTCCTAGCCTGTTTCTGGGTAACCTGAGCTCATTCAAAATTTCAAACAAGGAACTTGTATATGTTTACTGCTAGCAACAATCTAACAGGCACATGCATTGGCTAAAAAGAAACTGAAACAGAAACTGAAACAATACTGAAAAGCACGGTAGCAGGTAGTGACAACAGAGTTCCATCTTCTTATAGATCTGCCCATGGATACCAACTCCCGGTTGTCCGAATCAGCAGATCATAATTAAAAGGGACAGAACATCAGTTAACTAACTTTCCATAGAGTATACGCCGTCTAATGACAGACAGAAGATTTTCCTCACCAGACTATGAGGATTTTGACAACCTCGAGCAAATAACAGAGGATCATATCAGGATTTACCAAACCACCAGCAAAAAAGTGCCATAAGAACACAGCAAGGCACAATGAAGCGTCGATTCCAGTTCATAATGCTCTAGGTTGGCTATGTATTTGCTTCTGTGAACAGGAGATGTATCTCTGGCATCCCTGCAGTAGAGAAGCGGTAACCGGAAAAGAGAGCAGGTTCTACAAAATATCATGCGCATCATGATCACCGTCTGGGGTGAGCACCCATATACAGTAGCAAGGATTTATCACCAGGATCATGCGGCACCGCACCAGTAGGCCAGGTGCTCATCTTTGCGTGACGTGCTGAAGAGCCCGCCACATTTCAAGCAAATGAAGCTGCTGCCATCGTTGAAGGCATCCAGGATAATCTGCTTCCTTCCACACTCAGCAAGTATGCAGGCCTCATCAGAGTTCAACGTCGTGACAGGGTCAGAACCAGGTGCTAGTGGATTAGGGTTTGATGTCTGAGCCTCTGCTATAGCACACTGTGCGAGCAAAGAAGCGAGCTCATCAATGTTGGGAGCAGGCTGCGATCTCTGCCTGTAGAGGTCACGTGCACGGTTCAGAGTCTGGATGAGAGCCTGTTCACCACCTTGAGATCTTATGGCCAAGAGTAACTGCATAATATTCCAGAGTTCAGTTCCTTGGCAGAACTAGGAAAGGTAAAATTTATGTAAAGTAAATAGCAAAGGCTCATCAGAACAATCACAACCAAGTATAGTTGCTTGGGAAATATGGAATACCGGGAATGATCAACGTCTTCAAGGGCATCAAGCCCATCTCTACAGATGCAGGAGAAAAAAAAAATCTAAGAGGAATTGCAGTGGCTTCTTCATCGAGCTAAGAGGAAGAAATATAGCTCCTTGGCACTGGGTTGAGCCTGTCGCTAACTCAGTTGCTTGTTGTTGTAACCTTAGTTTTCCTTTTCTGGATTTTTATTTTGTTTTTATCTTCATACAGAAAAATATAACCCAAAAATATACATACGCACATTAGAAAGACCCTACTATTTTAGTAAAAAATAATCGCTGCAAAGAAATGTTGCCAATTTGGATGCTTCCTGTACTTGCATCCCCCACAGAGCTTACATTATTTTCATTGGCGTATACAAGTTAAGAAGCAGATTGCAAACCTCATTGAAATTCACTATTAGTGCTGCATTTAAGTTAAGGGAAAATTGATCTTATACCACTAAGCAAATTAACATTTTCCAAAATACATACCACTCATTCATGTGTCCTTGACAAAACAAAACTAGTTCCGTCCCCCCGCCTTCTCATTCACTGGTCTTTATCCCTTCCTATTTCTGCTATTTCTTACCTCCCCCAGGGCTGCTTCTTCTCCTTCCCACCATCAAGGTTTT
>NC_057810.1:170045966-170047275 GCF_018294505.1 Triticum aestivum
CTCTGGGCCTCTAGTGCTTCTGCTTGGTAGCTTAGGGGAGAAGCAGACCAGCAGCAGCAACAACCAAGGGAGGAGGGGAAGAGCAGACCAGCAGCAGCAACAACCATGGCAGGAGGGGAGGAGCAGACCAGCAGCAGCAACCAGGAGAGGAGGGGCGTAGCAGATCTGCAGCGGCAACCAGGGGAGAAGGGGAGGAGCAGCAAGCCAGCAACCATGGGCAGCGGTGGCTGCCAAGGAGAGGGATGGGTCGGGGAGAACTGCTTCGATCTAGGTTTACAGGGGGTGGGCAGGCAAATACAGTAAAAGCATATGACAGGTGGGGCCCAAAAAAAATTGAGTCGTTCGACCCAGGAAACGTGACTAGTGGCTCGACTCATGCGATGAGTCGAGTCGCCAGGCTGAGTCGACCCTGCCAGTGCGACTCGTCGACTAGTCGAGCGACTCGAAAACAGAGGCCACCATTGCTACAAATATATCATGTTTGACTAGGGAATAGGAACTGGGCGTCGACCAGTTGGCTAGTGGCGTGGAGCCGGCTGCGCAGCCTAGCCCACCACCCGCGTTTGAGCCTTGGCTCCACTGGGTATGTGCCAACATTTCTTCTTAACAAAATACCAGAGGGGCTAGTCCCTATTGGTACTTTTTTTTTACTAGGGATGACTCTGGACAGAGGAATGAAAGAAATAACGCAATAGGAAAGCAGCTGTTAATGCCAATGAGTATTTGTGGTCGGTATCAATTTGCACATGTTGAATTCCAGTCATGTATAGGAGAAACAGGAAATGCTAGTGAGTATTGCAGAATTGCTGCGAACGCCATTGTGTAGGATTCACAGCACTCAAGTCCTGACGAAGACTGCAGACTCCTCATTTGGATCATCTTAGGAAAGGTCTATCCTATACATCAGACAAGAAATCATATATGCCCAATGCAAACATGGCATGAATATCCTAATGCTACACAGAATAGTAGTGTATTTAGTAAGGTTGGGCTAGTACTATCCTGTTCTAAATTAGCATAATTGACTGAGCGGTTTCACCAAGGTATCAAATCCTAACTTGTTGACTTCTCATTCATGTCTTTTGTCTCCATATTTTTTGGCTTCACTATAAATGGTTAAAAACAGTCTTTCATGGCTACCAAATGTATATATGAGCCATGACACAAACTTGCTTCAGAAGAACCGTATCCTGCAGAAGGATAAGATTAAAGCTAATCTTGCCTTTAGCGCATCTCCATATGATAAGCATTGCAATCTACCTTTGCCAGTGTAACCTCACAACAGCTCAATAGTTCAAACACCACAGAT
>NC_057810.1:170047474-170050906 GCF_018294505.1 Triticum aestivum
AGGTGACCGAGCACACAACCCTGGGAAATAATCACTGTTCAAAAGTTCAAGCATGCTTGGCTGAAGTTGTACACCAAACTTTGGGTGGAGCGTTGGTGTTCATTCTCAGAAAATATGAATTCGAAGAACCCTTGTTAAGAAACAAACTTTACATAAATATTAAATGGCAGGTCTCCAAACATCGACATTTCTGAACTCAATCAAAGAAGATAATTATTTGGGGTTCCCCATTACTACCAGAAAATGAAAGAAAAGAAGGTAAGGAAATTTGGGGTTCCCCATTACTACCAGAAAATGAAAGAAAAGAAGGTAAGGAACTAGCAAACCAACAAAGGGGGAACAGAAAGAGCAGACACAGGACTATGCAGGCACAAACAAATTATCAGAAAAACACCACTGTATGAAACTGAAACTAAGTCTAACAATTACCCTAAGAAAATTACTATATCTAGCTACACAACTGCATGGCAAACTCAAACACTTAGAAAATAATTAATTACTCCCTCCAATCCATATTAATTGTCGCTGATTTAGTACAACAACTAATAATCACTCCGATCCATATCAGGGAGTAGTAAAACTAGCTGTGCAGTTGCGTTGGAAACTCAAAACTCTTTTAAGATTTTTTTATCAGAAACTATTGTAACTGTGTGGCCCATGAGGAATACACTCGAATCTACACTGCGGCATGTCAATTACAATCGGAAATGAAGTCTTGACAATGATTGCCAAAACAGATTTGTAAGGCTACAATGCATCTGTCCTACTTCCCCACTTTGCAAGCTCAATCCTCATACGTTTGTAAACACCATCCCTAGAGCTTACTCAGTGTGCTAATGGAAATCCATTAGTAAATAGCGAGTTGAAATACTGATAGGTGTGAGATATCAGATATGTACGAGCCTACGAGCACTCAACATAGTGGAAGCATTTCCCTGTGTGTGCATCACTTTATAATCTTCCTCCCTTTTACCTCTCAAGGAGGAGAAACATCAGAACAATCATTACTAGCCTAAGGGGAATATAGCCGAAAAGAAGAGGTGCGCAGGTAGGGAGGCACCACCCAAACACCTAAACATCTACTAGCACGAATCATACCTAACAAACCCTAAACCTCAAAGCCTAGAACCCTAAGACCTAGAACGAATCATACCACCTAACCCCTGTTTTGTCGCTCCGCGCGAAATCCCAAGGTGGACTACGCCATGGAGAAGACGATCCAAAGCGAAACTGAAACCAGAGAAAACCCACCTCGTCCGTTCTAATCGCGTGATCAGCCATGGCGGGTGCGGACCTCGCGGATTTCCTGTTCCGACACGCACGGTGAGGGTCGAGACGCGACGAAGCGCAGGAAATGGAGGCGGAAGGGGAGAGGGGATGGCGAGGGCAGAGAGAGTGAGGCGAGGGTTCTCACCGCCTGCAGCGCGAGGGACGGCTGGCCCTCCTGGAGCAGGCCGCGGGCGCGGGACAGCATGCTCCACCCATCTCCGGCCGCCGCGGGCTGCGGCGGCGGCGGAGGCTGCTGGGGCTGGGGCTGGGACGGATGCTCCGCGGGCTCCATCTCGACGTCGGACGGGTCCATCGGCGGCGCCTCCCGATCGACTGCGCGCTCTCGTATGTGCTCCGCCGCCGCGAGGTGCACGGCGCCGCGGGGTGATGGCTGGTAACTGCGGGCGACGGCTGCTCTGCGGCTGCTGTGCCACGCCTCCAGATGCTTCCAGGTGGTGCGTGCCTCCTCGGGCAGCGGGGGCGGCCTGGTTTCGGTTTCTAAAAGAATAGACGCACGAAAAGGAAATCCTGATTCTCAAAAAAAAAAAAAAACGAGAAGGAAATCCTTCGAAATTTTACGAGTTGGTCCCCAATTTTCCCCTGTATTTATTTAGCTGTTTTACGGAGGAACAGATCCTTGAAGATAAAAAGCTAACGCGGCGGCGCTGGCGATGGCGGGCGACGTGCGCTGGCGAGTCCTGTTAGCGTCGAACATCGCGGCGGCGCAACGGATCTCGCTAACGGAGCGTGTGCTCTGGCTCCGGCGCGAGGCCCTCTGCATCGTGCTCCTAATCGATCGCGGGGGAACAGTAGACGCTCGTTTTCTTCGCGAGGGTGAGTTCATCGACATCAGTGGTATCGTCTCCTTCCCATGTCACTTTGCTAGGGTTCGGGACAGGTTTCCGGCGACGCCCGCGGCGGCCGGTGGAGCGGCTGCACCGTCACGTGGCGAGAACGCACCAGCACCGGGGGAGAGCCGACGTGTCGGCTATGGGCCGCGAGAGGATTGGGCGCGCGGGACCCTGTGCGCGACGCACTCTGCCGCCCCTGACAGCTCGACCGTGGTGCTGGGGTGTGGACCGGTCCGCCATGAGACCGATGGCCGCCACGTGGTGGATGAGAGATCTGACTGCCATGGTGCGAGCGACGCTAGGGTTTCGGGGGCTGAGGCAGGTATTAAGCGCCCCGCCGCTCCAATCCCCCCATTCTCGATCTCGATGAGTGCCTCTCCCATTTCTGGGACGCCCCACCACCTGCTAGATCTAGGGTTCGGCAATCCTTCTCGTGGTGGGAGGGGAAAATCCATGGCGATGCCCGCTCGTTTGCTCAAGTAGTTGCTTCTTCTTCCCTGCCATCTACTCCCGATGTGCCTCGAGTAGATAGAGTTCCTGAGATTAGAGGGGACAGATTCGGTGCGGGGCACCACGGCCGTGGCGCTGGTCGCTTCGATCGTGGCCGCGGCTGTGGTTTCAATTCTCATGTCTGGAAGCGCAAGACGGAGACCGGGGACTCCTCGACGACGAGGTTCTCTGGATCCGGCGAATCCGGGTTCGAGAGGTGGGACGGGGCGGCCGACGGGATGTGCTACCTCTTGAGCTTGCGTTGGTTTTCCCTTGAAGAGGAAAGGGTGATGCGGCAAAGTAGTGTAAGTATTTCCCTCAGTTTTGAGAACCAAGGTATCAATCCAGTAGGAGACGACGCACAAGTCACCGAATACCTGCACAAACAATTAACAACTTGCACCCAACACGATAAAGGGGTTGTCAAGCCCTTTACGGTCACTTGCAAAAGTGAGATCTGATAGAGATGGATAAACGGTAAAGTAAATATTTTTGGTATTTTTGGTTTATAGATTGGAAAGTAAAGATTGCAAAATAGTAGATCGGAAACTAGCAAGATATAAACGAGATTCAATATAATGAAAAAGAGACCCGAGGCCCATAGGTTTCACTAGTGGCTTCTCTCGAGATAGCAAATATTACTATAGGTAAACAAATTACTGCCGAGCAATTGATAGAAAAGCGCATAGTTATGACGATATCTAAGGCAATGATCATGAACATAGGCATCACATCCGTGTCAAGTAGACCAACTCATGCCTGCATCTACTACTGTTACTCCACACATCAACCGCTATCTAGCATGCATCTAGAGTATTAAGTG
>NC_057810.1:170051120-170072283 GCF_018294505.1 Triticum aestivum
TTAGATTCAGCAAGCGTAACACTCAAGGCATGCAGGAGAATGTGGAAGCTAAAACTATGAGGTTGGCCACCATAAGAGATCTAGAAGGTAATCCCCATGACACCTGCAAAAATTCTTTTGCTGTTTTGGCTAATAATGAGTTGATGATTAGAGCTATTAAAATGGGAGTATGCATTCCTGCTAATGATTTCACTTATATTGATGTGCTTAGAGAGCTTGAGAAGGTGAGGGGGAACTTAGCTAATAAGAGTGATTTGGAAAATGATAGGCAGGACTGTGATGATGATATCATTGTTACTATGGGTTGGGAAAAATTGCTCCTGTTAATCTGGAGTGGTTGGATCATGATGAAACTGTGAATGATCGAACTTTCTCTGTTAAATATAGTAAGAAAAAGCCTCGCAGATTTGATGTCAAGCTTTCTAGGCCTGTGACTAGAAGCCAAAAAAATGGACGCAGCTGCGGGTGAGATGTGGGATAACCCTACAATGCCTCATGGTAGGGTTACTAGGTCCCAGTTTCACAAAAAACGTTCCAAATGAAAGGGATCATATGGAATTGTAGGGGGTAGGCAAGAAAGGAATGGCCACCTGCCTTCTGATATAATCAGTGACCATTCGGTGGATTTCCTGGGTTTGCAAGAAACCATGAAAACAAACTTTACTCCTAAATGCCTGAGGAGAATTGGTCCTTTTAATGTGTTCAGTTGGAACTAGATTCCTTCTATAGGTAAATCTGATGGTATCTTGTATGGGGTTAAACATGATGCTTTTGATATTGTTTCTTGTGTGAAAGGCAAATATATACTCCAACTATTTTTGAATGATAAAAAGAAGAAAACTCAATGGGGTTTGACGATAGTATATGGTTCTGCTCATGAAGAATTTAAAGGGGAATTTCTTATTGAGCTTGCTGCCATGTGTGGCACTATGCAAGTCCCATATATTGTGGGAGGGGACTTAATATTCTAAGGCATCCTGGAGAGAAAAAAAAGATGACAAATCATAAATCTATGGATATTTTCAATTCCATTATTAATACACCTGCCCTTAGGGAGATCCACATCAGTGGTGGTAAATACACATGGACAAATAATCAAGCACATCCTACTTTAGAGAAACTTGATCGTATCCTAATGTCTGAAACTTGGGAGGACCTGTTTCCTTTAGTTTTGGTCAGGAAATTGGTTCGGCAAATCTCAGACCATAACCTTTTACTGTTAGCTTTGGGTGATGAGGGGAAAGAGGCCCCAAAGCCCAGAGAATTTTGGTTCGATCTTGCTTGGGTGAAAGATGAGAGATTCCTGCCTTTGGTCAAAAAGATTTGGTCTAGAAAATTCCTTTCCTCTGACCCCATAGATATACTTAATATTAAATTGAAGAGGTTTAAATCCTACTTCAAAGGGTGGGGATCTGACAGATATGGCCATGATAAAAAAAGAAAGGAAGATCTTTGTATGGAATTATCCATGCTTGAAGAGTTAGAGGAGGAAGCTGCCCTTTCACCTGAGCTTTATAGCAGAAAAATCGATGTTTGTTTTGAGCTTCATGAGTTGCTGGTGAATGAAGAGATCTTCTGGCTCCAGCAGTCGCATGAACGGTGGATGCTCAAAGGAGACTTGGATACAGATTACTTTCGTCGTATTGCTAATGGGCGTAAACGTAAAAATACAATTCACTCTCTTAAGGTGGGCGAGATGGTGATTGAGGGCACTGATAATCTGATTGAGCATGCCATAGAATTCTATAAAGAGTTGTTTGGCCCTGCCCCAGGGAACCAATTCCACCTTGACCCTGATACTTGGTCGGTTGAAGAGAAGCTTACTGAGTCAGATAACAATGACTTATGCAGAGAGTTTACTGAGGAAGAGGTTAGAGAAGCCCTCTTCGATATGGCACCTAATAGGGCCCTAGGGCCTGACAACATATCTGTAGAGTTTTACCAAGTTTGTTGGGAGATTGTGAAACAGGACATTATGTCCTTGTTTACCCACTTCCATAGAGGGACGTTAGATGTGCAGCGCTTAAACTATGGGATCATCACGCTCCTACCTAAAATGTCTGGAGCTAATAAAATTCAGCAGTTTAGGCCAATATGCCTATGGCGATGATGGCCCCTCCGGGATCCTCCCCCATGGCCTCCGGTGATGATGGCTCCCTCCGGCAGGGTGCCAGAGAGGGCCTAGATTGATTTCTTGTGGCTACAGAGGCTTGCGGCGGCGGAACTTCTGATCTATGTTATTTTCTGGATGTTTGGGCATTTATAGGAGAGGTTGGCGTCGAGAACAAGTCAGTACCCCCCAGGAGAGTCCACGAGGCAAGGGGGCGCGCCCAGGGGGATGGGGGCGCCCTCCACCCTCATGGGGCCCACGAGACTGCCCTCTAGTAACTTCTTGTTCTAGTATTTTTTATATTTTCCAGAAAAAATCTTCGTTGATTTTCAGCGCATTCCAAGAACTTTTATTTCTGCATAAAAACAACACCACGGTAGTTCTGCCATCAGTCCAGGTTAGTTCTAATCAAATCATACCAAAATCATATAAAACTATTGTAAACATGGCATGAATACTTCATAAATTATAGATACGTTGGGGACATATCAGCATCCCTAAGCTTAATTCATGCTCGTCCTCGAGTAGGTAAATGATAAAAGAAATAATTTATGAAGTGCGAATGCTAGCAAGTGCTTAAGTTTGATCAATGATAGTTTCAATCAGTTTTTCTAGCATCATTATATATCATAACAATAGCTCAACTCATAAAACTTCTTATGATCAAGTAACAAGCTATTCACATGTTAAAGTATAGATCATAAACTTTCTTGAAAACTAACAAACCGTGCTCTTAGTCATCAAAACAATTGCAATTCATCTTATTTTCGGGAAGGGTCTATGTAAGAGCTTTGATTCAGCAAACTCCACATACTCAACTATCATTTAATCTTTCACAATTGCTAACACTCACGTGATATTTATGGGTTCAAAGTTTTAATCAGACACAGAAAAAGATAGGGGCTTATAGTTTCGCCTCCCAACCTTTTACCTCAAGGGTAATGTCAACAATAATACTTTATGAAAACCTACATCCAAGTGGATATATATATCCGGATCGCTCCAACACCAAGTGCTTGCCAAAGGAAAAAGTGTAAAAAGGAAAGGTGATGATCACCATGACTCTTGTATAAGGGTAGAAGATAAAAGTAAAAGATAGGCCCTTCACAGAGGGAAGCAGAGGTTGTCATGCGGTTTTATGGTTGGATGCACAAAATCTTAATGCAAAAAGACGTCACTTTATATTGCCGCTTGTGATAAAGACCTTTATTATGCAGTCCGTCGCTTTTATTTCTTCTCTATCACAAGTTCGTATAAAGCTTATTTTCTTCGCACTAATAGATCATACATGTTTAAGGAGCAATTTTTATTCCACGCACCGATGACAACTTACTTGAAGGATCTTACTCAATCCATAGGTAGGTATGGTGGACTCTCATGGCAAAACAGGTTTAAGGGATGTTTGGAAGCACAAGTAGTATTTCTACTTGGTGCAAAGAATTTGGCTAGCATGAGAGGGAAAGGCAAGCTCAACATGTTGGATGATCCAAGACAATATATATTCGGATATAGGAAAACATAACCCATTAAGTTGTCTTCCTTGTCCAACATCAACTTTTTAGCATGTCATATTTTAATGGGTGCTCATAATTACAAAAGATGTCCAAGATAGTATATTTATATGTGAAATCTCTCTTCCTTCAATATTTTTTCATGAATTGTTCAAGTGACCAATACTACGTTTGCTATCTTTCAATAAATTTACCACCTATACTTATTATGTGTGAAGTCATTACTCCCCATGGTATAAGGATATGAAACATATATAAATTCATATTTAAGATATTCAATTCATTCAACCATTTACTCATAGGATATATGTGAAGCACGTGAGTAAATGACAAACTACTCCAAAAAGATATAAGTGAAGAACACTGAGGAGTCAAATAATTAACTAGCCATGGGAGGACTCTCTCATTCAAGATTTCATATCCAATGATTTATTCAAACAGCAAGTAAAATGTAAATACGCTCCAAGCAAAACACATATCATGTGACGAATAAAAATATAGCTCTGAGTAAGGTATACCGATAGTTTTGAAGACAAAAGAGGGGATGCCTTCTGGGGCATCCCCAAGATTAGGCGCTTGAGTCTTAATTAAATATTACCTTGAGGTGCCTTGGGCATCCCCAAGCTTAGGGTCTTTCCACTCCTTATTCTCCTCATATCGATATCTCACCCAAAACTTGAAAACTTCAATCACACAAAACTTAACGGAACTTCGTGAGATGGGTTAGTATGATAAAGTGTAAACCATTCACTTTGGTACTGTCAAAGACAAGATTCATAATTGTTCTCATACAATTCCTACTGTGCCATATCATTTCTACAATTTATATTGTGCAATATAAGCCATAGAAACTAGAAAACAAGCAAACTATGCATTGAAAACAGAATCTGTCAAAAACAGAACAATCTGTAATGATCTAAAGAGAAACCATACTTCTGCTACTCCAACAATTATGAAATAAATTGGTGAACGTGAGGAATTTGTATATTAATCTTCTGCAAAAAGAATCAACTCAAAATCACTCATCTGTAAAAAATGACAGCCAATCTCGTGAGCGCAAAGTTTCTGTTTTTTTTACAGCAAGATCACATTAACTTTCACCCAAGTCTTCCCAAAGGTCTTACTTGGCACTTTATTGAAACAAAAGCTATAAAACATGATTACTACAGTATCTTAATCATGTGAACGCACAAAAACAGTAAGGATAAATATTGGGTTGTCTCCCAACAAGCGATTTTCTTTAATGCCTTTTAGCTAGGCATGATGATTTCAATGATGCTCACATAAAAGATAAGAATTGAAACATAAAGAGAGCATCATGAAGAATATGACTAGCACATTTAAATATAACCCACTTCCTATGCCTAGGGATTTTGTGAGCACACAATTTAAGGGAACAAGAATCAACTAGCATAGGAAGGCAAAACAAGTATAACTTCGAAACTTTAAGCACATAGAGAGGAAACTTGATATTATTGTAACTCCTACAGGCATATGTTCCTCCCTCATAATAATTTTTAGTAGCAACATGAATGAATTCAACAATATAACCATCACATAAAACATTATTTTCATGATCTACAAGCATAGATATTTTACTACTCTCCATATAATCAAAATTCTTCTCATTCAGAATAGTGGGAACAAACTCAACAAAATAACTGTCATGTGAGGCACAATCCAATTGAAAATAAAAATGATGATGACAAGTTTTATGGTTAACATATTCCCTTATAGCATACATGTCATCATAGGTAGCAACTTTTTTCTGATAATCAACTGGAACCTCTTCCGAAATAGTGGAATTATTACTAACTAAAGTCAAGACCTCTCCAAATCCACTTCCATAAATATGACACTAAGATTCAACACCCTCCAAATTAGTGGGATCACTAATTCCTAAAGTGGACACTCTTCCAAACCCACTTTCTATGATAGTATTATTCATACTCCAAAACATACAAGTGAAGTTCATGGAGCATTCTACAATTAATACAGACTAACCAATATCCAAGCTCAAAATATATAAGTGAAGCACACGAAGCATTCTATAAAACCATACTCAAAAGATTTAAGTGAAGCACAAAGAGCATTCTATAAGGTCATACTCAAAATATATAAGTGAAGCACATTAAGCATTCTATAAATCGATGAAGGGCTATCTCATACTAGCATGGTTCTTAAAGAAAAAGAAAAACACAAAGGACACAAATCATGTGAACAAAACAAAAACCAAGGTATACCGATAATTGTTGAAGAAGAAAGATGGGATGCCAACCGGGGCACCCCCAAGCTTAGATTCTTGAGTATCCTTGGGATATTTACTTGGGGCCTTGGGCATCCCCAAGCTTGAACTCTTGCCTCTCTTTATTCTTCTCACATCGGTAACTCCTCGTTCTTCGAACACTTCATCCACAAAAACTTAACATAAACTTTGTGAGATTCGTTAGTATACTAAAGCAAATCACTACCTTTAGGAACTGTTGTAAACTCATTCCAATTTCATATTAGCACTTTGTCTACTGTATTCCAACTTCACCATGGTTCATACCCCCCAATACTACCCATGGATTCATCAAAATAAGTGAACAACACATAGAAAATAGAATCTGTCAAAAACAGCACAGTCTGTAGTAATCTGGAAATTTACTAAACTTCTGTAACTCCAAAAAATTCTAAAAAAATATGAAAATTTTAAAAAGTTGTACATAAGTAATTTTCAAAAAGTTTCAAACCCATTTGACTTTCCAGTAAAAAATTTAAATTCACGCGCTACAACCAAAGTTTCCGTTTTTGTACTGCACATAGTAAACAAGCAATCTAATCATCCTAAAACCAAAGCTTGGCACATTATTTTAATACAATGAATATATACAAGGGGATAATTATTTTCAGACAAATTTCCATGAATTTTTTTACATTGTTTCCATGAGCATGAACACAAGTGTTCAAGGCCGACCCTCACTTCTCCAATGTATAAGTTTCCAATCACTTCTCTTTTTGAAAAACTTTTTAGGCATATGAGGCAAGTGAATCTTTTTGTATTTTCATTTTTTTTAATTTTTTGTATGTTTCACCCACAACTAAGCAAAACAAAAACAAAAACAAAAATCTACTTAGTGAAGAAAGCAAACAAGCACACACGAGAATATCAACCCCATGCTATTGCTCCCCGGCAACGGTGCCAGAAAAGAGGTTGATAATCCCCAAGTGTAGGGAATCATCGTAGCAATTCCCAAAGGTGGAAGTGATAAGTATGGAGTGTCGAACCCACAAGGAGCTAAAGGCAAGATCAATATTCTCTCAACTCCTATCTGCCACTGATACGACTCTAGGTACACCGAACGTTTGCTTCCAACTAGAAACGAGAGATAAAACCACGTTGTTGGTATGAAGAGGATAACTTTGCATGATATCGGAGAGCGAAGATATAAAAGTAGGTGTTGTTATCATAAAGTTGGAATATATTACTAAATATATCCAAATAGCGAGTATGGAATAATGATGGGTCAGTGTGCGGAATTATCCTAGGCAATTGTTAACAAGACCGGTAATCACTATTGCAATTTCATATGAGGGAGAGGCATAAGCTAACATACTTTCTCTTCTTGGATCATATGCACTTATGATTGGAACTCTAGCAAGCCTCCACAACTACTAAAGATCATTAAGGTAATACCCAACCATAGCATTAACATATCAAGTCCTCTTTATCCCATACGCAACAACCCCTTTATTCGGGTTTATGCTTCTGTCACTCAAGCAACCCATTATAAGCGAATCATGAACGTATTGCAACACCCTACAACGGGTATCCCTCATGCTTGCGTGACACGGAGGGCACAATATGACAGGACCAAAATAAAACATACAACTCATACCAATCTAGATCATCAATCAACCCAAAGACAAAGGATATCTACTCAAAACATCATAGGCTGGCAACACATAATTGGATCAAAATATGTGGCATAAAGCACCATGTTCAAGTAGGGATTACAACACGGTGCGGGAGAGTGAACCGCGTAAAAGAGATGAGGATGGTGATGATGATGTTGATGTTGATGAAGATGATCACCGCGGCGATGATTCCCCTCCCGATGGCACTCCGGCGCCACCGAGAGAGAGGAGGAGAGGTTCTCCCCCTTGTGCTTCCTCCTTCATGGCCTCCCCCTGGATGGGGAGAGGTTATCCCTCTGGTCCTTGGCCTCCATGGCGATGATGGCCCCTCCGGGATCCTCCCCCATGGCCTCTGGTGATGATGGCCCCCTCCGGCAGGGTGTCAGAGAGGGCCCAGATTGATTTCTCGTGGCTACAGAGGCTTGCGGCGGCGGAACTTCCTATCTAGGTTATTTTCTGGACGTTTGGACATTTATAGGAGAGGTTGGCGTCAAGAACAAGTCAGGAGGCCCCACAGAGAGTCCACGAGGCAGGGGGCGTGCCCCGGGGGGTTGGGAGCGCCCTCCACCCTCGTGGGGCCCACGAGACTCCCCTCCGGTAACTTTTCGTTCCAGTATTTTTTATATTTTCCAGAAAAAATCTCCGTTGATTTTCAGCGCATTCCAAGAACTTTTATTTTTGCACAAAAACAACACCACAGTAGTTCTGCTGAAAACAGCGTCAGTCCGGGTTAGTTCTAATCAAATCATACCAAAATTATATAAAACTATTGTAAAAATGGCATGAATACTTCATAAATCATAGATACGTTGGAGACGTATCAGAGGCCACGACGGTGGCGTATTTCTAGAATATGTTTTCACTTGAAAACGATTCGGGCGTCGGGCAAGAGGCTGCCGGGTGGGGTCGGACTACAGGTTTATTAGAGGGAGAGAGAGAACCAGAGAGGCAACCGCTTATCGATGGTCGCTTGTCGACGAGGAGGCTGAGCGGTGAGATGACGGAGATGGACCAGGCACTCGACGATGAGCACGCCCGTACTCGCAGCCCATCGAATGGTGTCCGGATGGCGTCGTTCACATCCTCTTCAGCGGTGTTGACGTATAAATGTATTGCCTAGTCTCTTCCATCAGATTGGTCTTTTGGTTGCATTGGCTAGAGCATGCATTTGTACATGGTAGCAGAGCCAAGAGGTCTTGAGTTCAAGACCAGGTTGGCGCAATGAAATTGCAGCCCACTTTTGATCCATGTTTAGGCCTGAGGGAGCCACACGTGAGGGAGAGTGTTGACGTATAAATGTATTGCCTAGTCTCTTCCATGAGATTGGTCTTTTGGTTGCATTGGCTAGAGCATGCACTTCTACAAGCGGTGGTGGCCATCGGTGGTCGTCGGAGTCGATCGTCCAGGCATGAATTCAGAGCTTGGAGGAGGGCATTGACACTAGGAGAGAAAGGGGAGCTCAAGCACTACCGGAACAGGGCTCTACCCCGACGGCCAAATCTACGACGCCCCCTGTTGGCCTACTATGAGTTATGCCGATAGCTAGGGCCAGGCCGTCGGGCTATCCTACTCTATGTTGACGGCCCCCGTTGGCACAGAAAAGCCGTCAACGTAGATCAGAGTGCGCCTACAGCTGCCATCGGCATAGCTGTGGGTCCGGCGACACCGCTCGTGACGGGCGGCTAACGATGTTGAATCTATGCCGACGGCCGTCGACATAGCTACGCATGCCACGTCACCGATCTGAGGTGCACCGACTGGCTACCCTGCCTCACATATGACGACGGCTGCCGTCAGCATACCTGCCACGTCACCGATCCGCGTCGCGCCGACCAGCTAGCCCTGGCCGCCGTCGGCAATATATATATATATATATATATATATATATATAGGGTGGGTCTATTATGATAACACCCCCTTAAGACCTTATTCTGCACATCAACCGGCTTATTCTGATAACACTCCTTCGTCCCCGACCGGAACAACATCCACCACCCACCGTCCTACCCCCAACCCCCGGAGCGCACCCACCCCCGCACTACCCACCTTCTTCCCCGCACATCCCACGACCCAAGCTCCCTGACACATCTCACCACAGTAGCCCCCAATCCCCTCCCGCACCATCCACGGGTCCACCTGGACTTCCTACGCCGCGGGCAGCAGTTCCGCCCAGCGATCCCCTCCACCTTCCTCCAGCACGGGGGGCTGCCGCCTTGACCAGGCCAAAGCAGCCACGCTCCTTCGCCGCTGGATCCCGTTGCCTGCCACCTGCAGATCCGGCGATCCCTGGCACCATGACCCACACACCGCCGCCCCCCGTGCGTATCCGCCATCCGCGATGAGCCCGGGCACCACGCGCCGTCGTGCCGCGACCAACTGCCCAACCGTGATGCAATGGTCTCCGCCGTCCCACACGCACAGTCGCTCTCACCCAGGTGCCGCTGCAAGCCTGCCGACGGACCACCTCACCCGGATCCGGCGCGCCCCTGATCCACAACATCCACCAACCACCACGGCGGCCCGACCCACCACCTTCCTCTAGCGTTGCCACCTGATTCCCGCTGGGGTGATCTGGAATCTGTGGATCCGGGGTTAGGGGAGGTTTGGCCGACACCGTCGGCCGGGCTGATCTCCAGCAGATGCACGACCAGCGTGGAGGTGGAGCGAGGCCCCGCGTGCAGTGCCTACCTCCCGCCACTGCAGTGCGTGGCCGTCCACAAATGGTGAAGTCCACGCCACTAAAGGTCGCCCGCGGTCCATGTTTCCAACGCGTGCAGCTCATAGCCCGCTGATTGTGCAGTGCGGCAGTGCGTGCTTGCATACAAGTGCGTCGAATGAGGAATTTTTGCAATCCACAGCTACTCCGCTTGTGCAGTTCGCAAAGCACTTGCGTGCAGAAAAATTTGGCGGCACGACTTTCTCTTGTTCTCCCCTTCTGCAGGTCATGTCGCATTCCAACAGTCAGCCTCTCTTAATCCACCACCATGGCTGCCGGATCTGGCCCAACAACCACTTCTGTCTCCGGTTCCCCCCATTCTAACTCCTTTCTTCTTCCCCAACATCCACGAGGAGGACGACGAGCGACTCACAAGCAGCGACCACTAAAGGTGGGCGGCACGCGACCTTGCAGTACGACGCGGCAACAAAAACTTCTTCAGTGAGGACTTGTAGCTCACCAGCGAGTGGCTTGCGGTTGGCACAATGCGGTCGGTGTCCAGCGCCCATGGGTAGCCTCTGTCAACCCATTCAGGTGAAGGAGCACTTCTACTGATGAATCCCATTGATGTTGGACTCACAGTACGGAAAGTGTACTCCGCGGGGAGTCGATGATGGCTACACGCACCTGCTGAGTGCACTGCTTCAGCGATGACCTTTTGTGATGCTCAGATGTGGTTCAGTGTAAATGTTGTTTGAAGTTTGCTTGGCTGATACTCCGCCACTCGAGCAGCATGACCATGGTGATGCAGTGCACAACGACTCTAGCATGCAGTGCAGTGGGTGTGTGCCCTCCTCGAGTACTCCTCGACTCCACGCCACCTTGTAGTATGGGCGTCAGTGAATTCTTCTTCGTCGAAGACATGCAGCTTGTTGGCGAGTGGCTCGTGGTTTAGGAAGCACGGGCATGCAGTCCACTACTTGACTTTTTGTTTGTATTTTGAGGTGGTGCAGTGCGGCGGTGTTTCTCCTTGGGGCATGTGCGTGGAGTACATTTTTTATGATAAAGTTGGGCGGTGTAGTTCACTTCATCCATGTTTTGCATTTTTTGGAGATTTTTTTTTGAAGTGCACTCAGTTTGTGTAAAAAGAATATGTTTCATTATCCCTATGTATGAAATGCAAAAAATGTTTCGTGTTTCAAAAATCAGTTGGCTACATCAACGTCTGCAGTCCGTTTGGTCCTCGGATGTGGTTCGTTTTTGAGAGTGATGCCGTTCACTTGCGCACATCGTGGAAGTGCGAATTTTTTTAGCGAAACAATTAAAAAAATAATGCGGTCCACTACGATATTTGTCGCGGTTCACTTGCCTCATCTCTACGGTCCACTCTTGTTCATAAAAAAAGCTGGAAAAAAACAACAAAAACTCGTCTGAGAAAAATTTATGTTCGACAAAAGAAATCATAAAGTTCACTTGCCTGTCTGACGCAGTGCGGTTTTCGTCCGATGCAGTGCGGTTTTCTGTCGGATGACGTACACTCGTTGATTTGGGTGTCGCAAAAAAACAGAGTGTCCGCACTTTCGTAATTTTAAAATTGCTCTTAAACCGTAAAGAATTAGAGGGAGCGTTCTACATGAAAAAGTTGTGTCTCGACGATATCTTTCCAACAGCGTACAATTTAAATCATTTCGACCAGCAGTTTGTAAAAATTTCTCGAAAAACGGCCGCTGCCTCTCGTAGTTAGCCGCATGATTTTTGAAATTAACTAAAAACCGTAAGGAATCTCAAAACCATTTCTACATATGAAAGTTGCGCCTTGTCCATAGCTTTCCAACGACGTATTACACGCCTCGTTTCGACAAACGGTTCAAAAACTAGAGCGAAAACAGTACCAAAAATTGCAAAAATTTCAAAAAAACGTAATTCCGCGATTTAGTAAATTTGAAACTGCTCTTAAACCGTAACAAATTAGAAAACATAATAGATATGAAAAAGATGCACCTTGACGATATCTTTCCAACGGCGTATCATTTGCTTTATTCCGATGAGCGGTTTAGAAAAAATCACAAAAATACGCTTGCTGCCACTCGTCATCCGCCGCGCCGTTTTTGAAACTGCTCTTAAACCACGAGGAATCTTGAAAAGTGTTCAACATAGCGAAGTTGCGCCTAATCCATAGCTTTTCAACAATATATTATACGCCTCGTTCCGATAAACAATTAAAAAATTAGAGCGAAAACAGTACCAAAAAAACACTGCATGCAGTTTTTTCCGACGTGAAGTTCACTAGTCTATATTGCAGTGCTCGTCGTCAAGAAGATGCAGTGCACTTGCATTCAGCGTGCAGTGCGGAAGTGCTGTGCAGAATAGTTATTCTGCTAATATTAGCATAATAGACCCGAGCGTTCCTATTGACTGACCTATCACAACCGGGTGGAGAGGTCAAAGCCCGTCCGGTGAAAGTCAAAGGGCTAGATCTCATGGTCAACTGCTCCAGGGTTAGTTGGGATGGGGGGACTGGTGGGGTAGCAATGCCACCAGAGCATCGCACCGGGCCCTCATACATGTCGTACGGTGTGGTGGCATGTCTGAAGAGGCAACACGCGTCTCCTGGGTGTGGCCCCTCTCACGGACGGCACCGCCGCCAGCACCTGGAGGGGGGAAACAGTCGCGTCGGGTTTACACGAAGGGGAGCTTGCTGTGGGTTTAGCCCGGACATTGCTCCCAAGTGTTCCTATGGGCTGGCCGTCGGCATACCTTTGCCACGTGGCATTCCCTCGTTGGTTAGCGTGTGTGACGGCGTCGTCTATTGCCGTTTGGTGATATTCTCTGCCGACGGTGTATCTATGCCGACGGCCACACGGAAGCCGTCGACATATATACCTATGCCGATGGTCTGACACAAATACATTGACGTTATCTACGCTGACGAGTGTATGCCGATGGTGGCCGTCGGCATAGACGTAGGCCGATGGCAAAGGGCCTATGCCGATGGCCCGCGGCCGTCGGCATAAGTTGTTAGTCCGATGGTGAGTATCCTTAGCTCATCCGGAAGTGCACCAGAACATGTTCCTGAGGGGAGCCATCCTATTTTTGCCGCCGTGCACTTGCCATGATGCAACGTATATCTGTGTTTCCCTTGTGTATCCTAGTGCTCGCGGGATCACGGCTATCTCACCAGGCTCAAGGGGGCAACACCCTTCTTTTCTCTTTTGCAATGCTAATGGCCAAAGGTGAGATCCATTACGCGTGTGCATAACAACATCAGAAACTGTTAGAATGCTATGTTGTGGGCATCACTTCTAAGTTCGATGAGATAGCTATAATTTCAGAACTGTTAAAAAACCAAAAATCGAGATGACCTTAAAGCGTCGTGGCCATTCTTTCTGTCTATAAGCTGCCATCATCATTTTCTCATCACGTGTTCCAGCAAAATCACAAAAGGACAGGCCCACCATTCCTTTCTCATATCTTCTTAGATGAGGGGACCTTTAGAAGAAGTGGCAATTACTTGATCATCAAATAAGCATTCCCTCAACAATGAACTCCAAAGAGATTGAATAGAAGATATTCACTATAGCTTACATGTATGGATTCCCGCTGCTAGTTCGGTTCCTCATCTTTGTTGCCAGCTTATCAGCCATTTCTTCAATATCGGGTAGGAACTTCAAGGCGTGATAATTAACTCTGCATCTTGATACGTCTCGAACGTATCTATAATTTTTGATTGTTCCATGCTATTATATTGCCCGTTTTGGATGTTTATGGGCTTTACTTTACACTTTTATATCATTTTTGGGACTAGCCTACTAACCGGAGGCCCAGCCCGAATTGCTGTTTTTTGCCTATTTCGGTGTTTCGAAGAAAAGGAATATCAAACGCAAACGGGATGAAACCTTCCGGAGCGATCTTTCCGGAACAAATGCAAACTAGGAGACTTGGAGTGGACGTCAAGAAGTAAACGAGGAGGCCACGAGGGTGCCCGGCGCGCCCTAGGGGGGTGGGCACGCCCCCACCCTCGTGGACCCTCGTGGCTCCATCGACATACTTCTTCCTCCTATATATATCCACGTACCCCAAGAACATCTAGGAGCACCACGAAAACCTAATTACACCGTCGCAACCTTCTGTATCCGTGAGATCCCATCTTGGAGCCTTCGCCGGTGCTCCGCCGGAGGGGGAATCGACCATGGAGGGCTTCTACATGAACACCATAGCCTCTTCGATGAGTTGTGAGTAGTTTACCACAGACCTTCGGGTCCATAGTTATTAGCTAGATGGCTTCTTCTCTCTCTTTGAATCGCAATACAAAGTTCTCCTCGATCTTCTTGGAGATCTATTCGATGTAACTCTTTTTGTGGTGTGTTTGTCGAGATCCGATGAATTGTGGGTTATGATCAAGTTTATCTATGAGAAATATTTGAATCTCCACTGAATTCTTTTATGTATGATTTGTTATCTTTGCAAGTCTCTTCGAATTATCAGTTTGGTTTGGCCTACTAGATTGATCTTTCTTGCAATGGGAGAAGTGCTTATCTTTGGGTTCAATCTTGCGGTGTCCTTTCCCTGTGACAGCAGGGGCAGCAAGCACTACAAAAAATACACTTCCATGATGATACGTGTTTGTCACAGTAGGTCGCGTTTTTTGTCATGCATGTACATCCATGACGATTTTATGACAGAATCAAGATAGTCATAACTGTGCTATCGTAGAAGTGTTCCATGACATTACCAAAATTATCATCACGGAAGTGTCCACTTCCATGACGATAAATCGCGTGTCATAGAAGTGCTTTCGTCAAGGGTGACCGACACATGGCATCCACCGTAACGGAACACCGTTAAGCTATCGGGTCGGGTTTTGGATCCGATAACCCGTTAGCAGCCCCGACCAATGGGGATTTTCCACGTGTAAAATCATCATTGGCTGGAGGAAACAAGTGTCGGCTCATCGTTGGGACAGATGTCATCCACTCATTGGACAGAAGGCGCCTATAATACGTCAACACGTGCCACGGCCCAACAGAGGCCCATTCCTGTGAAAAGCCAGGCCTGTTTGACTTGGTCAAAAGGTGGCGGGCCGGCCCATGGAAAGCATGTTAATGGCCTGTTCGCATATAGCCCATTTACAGCCCGCTAACCCAAGGCCCGTTACGCCCTATCCGAATTAGGCCCAGTAGCGTCATCTGGGCCATCCAATATGATTCGAGCCCGTTTTCACTTCTGGCCCATGTATGGCCCATGACGTCTTTCGGCCCATATGAGGCCCTTTGTAACTCTTGGCCTATTAACGGCCCATGGTGAAACTGGCCCATAATGAACAGTGTATCACTTTACACCCATTAACGGCCCGTGGTAAAACTGGCCCGTAATGAACAGTGTACCACCTTATACCCATTAACGGCCCGTTATTCCGTTGGGCCGTTTCCATCCCATGTTATCTTTCGGCCTTCTCAGAGCCCATTTATTCTTGGGCTCATTTATAGCATTCGTTTACTTACGGCCCGTTACTGTCATTTTCTGCTTGTGGGCCAAATTCAGCCCGTGGTTATAGTTGGCCCGTTTGTGGTCCGTTAATACGTTGGGACGTTTTCATAGTGTCATCAAATACGGCCTATTAACGATGGCCCGTTATGGTCGGCCCATGAACGGACGATTCCAACTCTAGCCCGTTTACGGCCATAATGCGGTCTGTTTGGCCCATGTTTGGCCAATCGATCATACGGCCCGTATAAGGCCCATTGATGATACAGCCCGCAGAAGGCCCATTGTTTCTACGGCCCATAGAAGGCCCATTTTTTCTATGACCCGTGGAAGGCCCACTGTTACTACGGCCCGTAGGAGGCCCAGTGTCACTACAGTAAATATTAGCCCATGTTTATTGTGGCCTAGTTTTAAAAAATAGGTTATTGCAGCCACTAGCAAACCGCGAAAAAAGAACTACAATGACTACAAGCAAACAAATAAACAAGACAACAAGGAAATAAATAAGCAAGCAACTAACGCTAGGCTATCACGGCTATTACACATATTAAATCCACTGGGCATTAAAGTTCGCCACCAGTGCAAATATAGGGAACAAAGTAGCATATCATATACACTGGTTGTCAAAGTTGGCGACCAACGCAAATAAACACCGCAGCAAAACAAATCCAAAACTGAAACCACTTTAGAAGATCTCAAGAAACAATATCCTAGGTACCCATAATGCTGGCAAGATGCTTAGCAAGCATATTAACTTTCTCTTGTTTGGCGCTTAAATCCTCCAGCGCTTGCTGTTGCACCAGGAAATATGCATCTGAATTCTGCAGGGACTTCCTCAGTCCTTCAGCTTCCTGTCATAGCACATCTGATCGATGTCTTTAAACTTGAAGTTGAGACTCAAGAAGATAAACTGATTCAGGCAGCGAGTTCGAAGAGCTTGTGCCAGCAGTAGTGGCCAGTAACTCGAACACTACATCAAGACAAGACTTTTGGGTTCTCTCACTGTCGTCAAAATAGTTTTTATCAGCTTTCTTGGAGACCAATAGGGATGTCTCACTATCTTGAACCTTATCTGCATTACTTCCTTTACCATTGGATAACGCGGTACTGTTCTCCAATATTTTGTCCGCATTCTAAAAGAGAAACAAGCAGACACATCACTTGTTTACCATGTTGTATATGAAATTCATTTTGGTAAATGAGTTCAGTAGTAAAGTGGACAGGATAACAACATGAAATAAACATATATCTATGTGCCATGGTCACTTTATGGTCTATATCATTCTAGTTTTTGTTGCCAAATCAAGGTAGAGACACAGTTCAAATAATATTTGTTCAAGACAAAGCAGAATAGACATAATATAAGTGTGGGAAACTATAGAGCAATAACAACACTTGTAATGTGCATGACATGAGAACATAACTGTTTATTCAATTTAAACTGAAATCAACATAGAACAGGTTACAACAGCAAACCAGTTAAAGAAACAGGTTTAAAACATACCTGTTGTGCATTGGAGTTTCAATTCCATCCTTCAAATTTGAAAATAGTTGGTATGAGTAAATACAGTAATGCAAGAGCAAAGGAGTATGAACCATAGCTACAGAACCTGACCTGAGAACAAATCTTCTTCTCCTTTAAGCGTTGAGTTAGGATTCGGAGTGGTGGTCCTCGTGCTCTGGGCACTGCAGTTCCCTTACTATCTGCTCGTGTTTGGGTGCTCTGTGGTGGAGACGGTGCTGTGTCAACTGGAACTGGGTTACTATCTATCAGGGTTGGGGTTAGAAGGGGTGTAGCTGGTTCTCTGTCCAACTGGGTAGGGGTACAATCTGCGAGAGTCTGGGTTATGTGTGGTGGATCTGGTCCTTGGGCAAGTAAAACCGTTGTTCTATCTGCATCAACTGGTAGCACTATCTTTTCTGAAGACCGTGCTGTTACTCCCTTAGATACTGCCATCACGCTCTCCAATTGAAATGGCTGATAAAGAAGAAAAGTAGTTGAAAGTATAGACAATGTATGATAAACAGGTGCAATGGATAGTGGGGAATAAAAGAGGGCATGAAATAATTCATATTTATGTTGTCTAACCAAACAGGATAGCATGACACAATTTCACATATATGCTGGCTAACTAAACAGGATAGCATGACACAATTTCACATTATGATGGTTAACTAAAAAAGATGGAAAGACATAGTTCAAAATATGAGACTATGTAAACATGATGACATGACATAACTATATAATGTGTTTATTAAATAGGTTGGCATGCCATAATTCACATACATTCATGGATAGAATGCCATAATTCAAAATATGATGACTGTAAACACTAAACAGGATGAGATGATATAACTATATGATATCTTTATTAAATGGGTTGCCATGCCATAATTCAGATAGATGATGCGTATGTACTATGTAAACATGATGGCATGGTATAATTCAAATATATGATTTATATAGTAAGCAAGTAAGCAGATGGCAATCCATATATGATGTAAAAACTAAGCAATGCAAGACAACATGCATGACATGGGTAATATAACCCTGCCAAGTTTGAGCATAGACCTTAGGGGGGAAATAGGACTGGTCATCAGTCTCTGAATCCTCCTCTGAGGAGCTCTCTGTAACCAGCAAGATGTCTGCTTCAGTAGGTAGCATTGTCTGCTCTGAATACCTTGTTTTCACTCTAGATACTTCCATCACCGCTTCAAATGGCTGATGCACAGGAAGAGTAGTTGAATATACAAACGTTGTCGACAAATGGAACACGTAATACAAAAAAATGATAGCATGATATAATTCACATACATGATGATTGGCTAAACAGCATGGCATTGCATAATTCACATATATAATGCCTTTGCAACAAGATAGCATTGTATAATTCACATATATAATGTCTTGCAACAAGATGTCAATGCATAATTCACATATATGGTAATTAGACACTAAACAGGTGGCATTCACACAAAGCATGTCTAAACTAATCAAATGACATAGCAATGCGAGACACCATACGCACGATATGAGCAACATAACCCTGCCAAGTTAGAGCATACACCTTGGGAAGGGGGGGAATTGGACTGGTCATCTGTCTCTGAATCCTCCTCTGAGGAGCTATCCGTAACCAGCGAGATATACGCTTCGTCAGATAGCATAGTCTACTCTGAAGACTTTGTTTTCACTCCAGAATTTGCCATCACCGTGTCAAATGGCTGATGCACACAAAGAGTAGTTGAATGTACTAACATTGTTGACAAATGTAATATAAAACGAAAAAAAAGGATGGCCTGATATAATTTACATATAAGATGACTGGCTAAGTAGGATGGCATTGCAAAATTCACATATATGATGCCTGGCTAAACAAGATGGCGTTGCATAATTCACATAAACGATGGATAAACTAAACAGATGGCATTCACACAAAGGATGTCTAAACTAAGCAGATGACATATTTGATGTATAAAGTAAGCAATGCAAGACACCATATGCATGATATAACCAACATCAGCATGCCAAGTCAGAGCGAAGACCTCAAGGGGTAAATAGGAGTTGTCTTCTCCTTCTGAATCCCCCTCAGAACAGATATCTTCCTCTCGATTACAATTCGAAATGCGTGGAGGGGGGGGGGGCTGCCTTTGCGCCTACCATGGAGGGACGTCTGCATGAAATTTTATTGCCACGCAAGGCTCGTCTCTTTTGCTCTACATGTTCAGTTCCATTGTTTACAATAACTGTCATGCATAGGAATAAAACATAGTGAGATTATGTAAGGAGTGCATGCAGAAATCCAGAGTGATGGCAGCAACCTGTGGATAGACCCAAAACCAATAATAGCAGGCAGATAATGGCTTTAGGTAAAAAATACAAATAATGGCTTCTTTACTGTTTGTTTCCCACCCAACATGAAACTCATAGTAGACACCGGAGATTAACCAGATAGTAGATAGATACTATTGATTGCGGCCCCGATATGTACCCCACAACCATTTAAAAACTCAAGTTTGACCATTAGTTTGGAGCTGACTCAGAGTCTAATCGGTGAACATGACGATAAAGTAGCATGTAATATTAAGCGATGCATAACGTAAGCAGACACGAAAGAGTGCGACCTCTCTTGCGGACCCGTGTAGTCCTCGAGGTCATCTGCTTGGTTGATGATGGTAATGCAGTTTTCATGGCTGCTAGCGGCGGGGAAGAAGATCTGAGGCGGCGAAAGACAGTCTGGAGGCTGGATCCCTACTGTGCTGGACCCTTCTATCGTTGGAGCAGCTGAGCTGGGGTGGACGACGGCGCAGCAGGAGCAGGACAAACCACATATGGTTTTCTTTGATAACTATCTGTAAGAGAAGTAATTCTGTAAGGGCTCGTTTGAATTGGAGGATTCCAACAATGCAGGGATAGGAAATAGACAGGAATAGGATAGGAATGCATGTGCAAAATAGAGAATTTAAAAACACAGTATTTCTGCCAATCTGGGTGTTTGATTCACAATAATTGGAAGATCACAGGATGCAAAGAAGCATGGTGAGATTAAGTCAAACCACAAGAAAATGTACGGTTATAATGCTATTATGCTACTATCTCTTAGTCTTGTGCTTCATGAATAGGAATTTGAAAAGGAGGACAAGTGAAAATTAAAATTCCTACATTTTTTCTTTCATGGAGACACTAAAGGAACAAATCCGTGTGCTCAGTGGACAATATATATAACATGTAGAGTAAAAAAGAGATGCAACAAGTGTACAACCTCTTTGGCGAAGCCATGTCGATCTCAGCATGATTGGGTTGGCCGGTGAGGATGCTCCGGCTGACTTTGCTGTCGGAGAAGGGGAAGAAGATCTTAGGCGTCTGGAGATGGAGCCCGAGGTACTGCTCCGCTGTGATGGAGGGTTTCGTTGTTGGAGTAGCTCCGGTGAGTTGTACGACGGGAGGCTAAAGCAGGACAAGAGAGACAACAAACAACGTTAACCTGAGTGGAATTCTAATAGCATCTCCAATACATGACGTAAAATACATAACCACAAAGTGCTAGATGTAAAATACATCAGCTGCTCATCTCTGAACTTAACTGTCGAAACTGAATTTAACTTTCGAAACTGAACTTAACTGTCGAAACTGAATTTAACTATCGAAACTGAACTTAACTATCAAAACTGAATTTTGCTGTCGAAACTGAATTTTGCTGTCGAAACTGAACGCACTAGCAAGGTGAGGCTACACGTCTGTCGACTGACTTTTTCATCTCTGGTCAGTCGATTTTGCAGCCGTTGGATACGAAATCAAGGGCCTGCGGTTCATCTTCAACCTCCACCCCCCTGAGCCGCCAGCCACCACCGGCCAAACAACAGCCCCCCCGCCGCCCGCGGTCAGCGGTGCGCCACCCCGCCCGCCCCGAAAACACTCCCCACCACCTGTCCGCCGCTGCCCCGGCCATCCCTCTAGGCCCCCCCGTGCCGAGCTTTTTCTCCGCCGATCCCCACGCCACCGCC